>NW_008606502.1:61002-74014 GCF_000691845.1 Merops nubicus
AAACGCTCTCCCTGCTGATCTCACTAAGACTTTGCTTTGATGTAACTGGGGCTTATTCATCAAGCTGCTGAAGATGACTAAATTTGTCCTCATTCTATCTGAGAAAGGATATTTTCTTCTTCCATCCAAATGTGGTCCAGTCATATGCAATGAAAGCAAGAATGTGGTCAGCTAAAGATGACAGAAATGCAATCAAATGCCTTCCAACACTAATGCATTACAAGATCTTCCTTTTGATGTAACTGGGGCTTATTCATCAAGCTGCTGAAGATGACTAAATTTGTCCTCATTCTATCTGAGAAAGGATATTTTCTTCTTCCATCCAAATGTGGTCCAGTCATATGCAATGAAAGCAAGAATGTGGTCAGCTAAAGATGACAGAAATGCAATAGGTCCAGTCACATGCAATGAAAGCAGAACGTGGTCTATTGGAGAGCTAGAGATGACAGAACTGCAATCAAACGCCTTTCAACACTAATGCATTACAAGATCTTCCTGTCCAGTAGATCTGGTGAAGAAGAGGTTGTATGAACACATCTCCTCTTTTCTCTTCTCTTCTCTTCTCTTCTCTTCTCTTCTCTTCTCTTCTCTTCTCTTCTCTTCTCTTCTCTTCTCTTCTCTCTCTTCTCTTCTCTTCTCTTCTCCTCTTCTCTCCTCTCCTCTCCTCATGACAAATTTCTTTGTCATGTTATCCCACTTATTAGTTTTTGTCACATCACAAAAATATGTAGTGCACATTTTTGTCAAAATTTGAATCAACAGGAGGGATTGGGGGCACTATAAGTGACTGCACCAGCAACCAGCTGATCTGTGTCTTTACTTTCTAAATACCATCTCCTAAGAAAAAGGAAAATTTAATCTCAAAAATAACCCCACAATAATAGTGCAGTAATGGGAGGAAGCCAGTGGAAAACCAAAGCAATTAAGGATCAACACAGGATCTTAGACTTATATTTAGGTACATTCAGCTGGGACATGGGGAAGGAGACTAATTATGGAGGTTAGATGGGTCAGAAGTTAGGAAATTAACCTTAGATTTAGAAGCCTTGCATTCTATTCCCCACTGTGCCATAGACTTTCTAGGTGAAACTGTGGTCAATTCCTTTTACTTGTGGCTTGAATTCAATTCTCCAAATGTAAAACTGAGGACAATAAAACTTCCCCAACCCATCCCATTGATGATTATCATTATTTGAATATTGCACTGGTTTAGAGTGTATAGATTTGGGTTAGGGTAAAGAAGGGAAGAAGGAACAGGGTTTTTTGAGAAGCTGAACTGCCCTTAGAGGGGAGGTCTCCCAAATAATTATAGCCATTGAGACAAACTCTGCCTCCAGTGGGCTGCAATTCAGATTGGGGAAATTTATGCTGTAATGTCACTCTGGGTATTTATTCCTCTAAAATGCCTCTTTTTCTTTGTTTAATTCAGAGCCCTAACATTACCTTGGCCCAATTTTTGTGCTGCAATAGAATGATATTTATTAATATGTTGCTCTTCCAGTTTAGGTCTATAATTTAAAACAACTATGAAAGTCAAGATACAGTAAAATCTATGTACAGAAGTTCACAGAAGCCCTGGTAAGGGTGGCACTTTTATTGAAGCTGGTCCTAAATTCTATCAATTACAGTTTGGGATATTATATAGACTTAACTATCAGAGGTTGTTTCTTTTTCTGCTGCCCTGAGTATACAACAGTTTGTGAAGACTTAGTTGATGATTGCATCTGTTCCTGTACATTAGTTTTATTTTAAAATTAATTCCTAGGCTTTATGAATATTGTTTTCTACATGTGATGATGAACTGCTGAAATGGAAACATAGAACGCTGCACTGAATCAAGCATGGCCAGGACAGTTCTAAATTTCTTCTAAATCATGAGGTTCCTCCTCAAAGTTAGACAGGCCATGAAAAGACATTTCATGGGGAAGATTAAGAATAGCAAAAATAGTACAGAAGACCAGCCAACAGTTTGATTTTTATGCACACCCACAGTCTCTCTCTTCCCTATAGCAAATAGACAGCTCAGCTGTCTGCAGCTTTCTGGTGCCATTTCAGTACCTCTGTCTATCACTTATTCACATGGGTATTCCAGGGGGTATATGGGAATAAGAGTAATTAACAGGGCAGTACAGGCTAATGGAGGTGTAACCCTTGTTATTATGTTCCCCTTATTTGTATCACCTTCTCCAATGCCACTTTTTAAGAGGCATCTGCAAAACTGCACAACCCTCTTCCCCACTTGTGCAGGTCATGTTCTTGATGTAGCCTCTTAAATGGAACAATTTATCCTCAGGGAAGCGAGTCACACTTCAGTTAATGATGATACTGAAGCCAGTAGGGGACAATGTAAAGGTTAACATGAATATTTTGTAGCTGATATATTCACAGAATCATGCAGTTTTCCTGGGAAGGGAATGATTGCTCTCCACCAGCTTGGTCCTGCTCTTTGTAAATGGCTGTAAAATAAGAAGATCCAGAGCATATATTCAACTCAGGCAAGACCTCACTAAACAGTATCCAAAGATAGAAGGAAATGCTTCCAAATATTTTCATATTGATTTTATCAACTAAAAGTGTTTATCTCAATTTGATCAAGTCATCCCTTTCTAACACTCCCAGTGACTTCCTAAGCAAACGAGTCAGCTACAATTTACAGCTTATACATGGCTTTGAGCCCCTCTGATAAAGTCTTAGAGTTACAGACCACTGAAATCAATTAAACTGTTTATCAGTAGGCTTTAGGGTAGGCTGTTAGGACAATGGAAAAGATCTGGGATGTAATTGTTTGGTAAAAAGCAAGAATAACCAAATCCTGATCAGTCAACTACTTCCAAATGCTCTGGAAATGTTTACTTACATATCATTTACAGTGGGATAATAGGTGGCCTCAAATTGGCATTTTGAAGAAATGAAAAATTAATATAGAGAGTTTAAAAATGCCTAATCAAATATTCATACTCTATTACTGTATAATACAGATCTAGCAGATTTCCATTATCCTATGAAGAAATCTATCAGCAGTATTTCTAAAATAAAGTCCATTTTCTTAACTGAATTTATTATTTTCTGTGTAACAGGAGAGTTTGCATCCTAAAAATGAAATACAGAAATTCAACCACGCACACATATTGCAGAAACAAGACTTGCACACCTATGAAATCCCACAAATGAAGAATTTAATTTAATATTCTTCATGCTTTTCTTTCCTAGCTCATTTTCCTTTTCTCCTTTCTCCCATATAGATTTAAAACAATATCCAGGCTAGAAAGACAATCTCTGCATGGGAGTCCATTGCTTCCAGCATTCACCTGCTGTGATTCAGACCTCAAAATCTTGAGTGATAGCAAACCTGCCACACAGCCCAGCTGAAACAAGAACTGACCAGGACCAGAATCACCTCCCTAGTCAAGTCCATGTTGATCCTGTCCTCCAAAGATCTTGTGCAAAGAACCAAGAGAAAAAGGAACTTACATTCAGTAGATCACATGAAATCTAGCCCAACTTTGTCCAAAGATATGTGGGATAGTGTATCCTAGTGCAAATGAAACATTAATGTTCCCATCATCACGTGGGCACCAAAGGACCAAAAGTGAAGCCACTAGTGAGGGTTTTATTTCTTGGGAAGCTTTCTAAACACAGTAATTTTACTTCTAGCAGTTGTATTTTTGCATAACCCCTGAAATTTTGCCTTTTGCTGCAGTATTCCCAGCTGTGACAGCAGTCACCTCCAGTAGTAACTGCATGCAGCATTTCCTACCACAGAATCACCATGTCCACGTTTGACCCTGGCATGAAAACCACTCACAGCCACGTAAACCACCGTTTAAACAGCAGATGGATCAGGAGGAGTGGGAAATGATCCTGCTCCCAACTTTGCTCCTGCCAGAACCTGGCTGTGTCACTTGGCTGTTGAACTTGGCTGTGACGGCTGCCACCAAAGTGGAGAGACAAGTTGTGTTGCCCAGTGGCTTAGAGAGCTGCAGTGCAGACCTGGGAAGCCCCTTCCAGAAGCAGCAGTCATTCTCCATGGTCTCTCCTTGTACTCTTATGCAACAATAGGAGCCAGACCAGCTCCCAGAGTGGAGATCCCCCTCCCCATCCCAGCACAAGGTTACCTGCAAAGCATCCTTGAAGCCATTTCTGAGAAAAAACTATTCTCTCAGCCTGCCCACCCTCTTTTCCCTTGGTAAAACTCATCTTTCTGAGTTAAAAGAGATCATATCTTCTGATATAAACAGGAATGCAGCTTAACATTTCTCTCAAGGTACACATATTCAAATAGCACAAATCACATAGTGACCCTTTTGACACCATAGTTTTAATTAATACATTTTTAATCATACATGACAAGATATATCTGCTAATGATGTTTTTATGTCAACCTGGGCAATAGGGACTATTTAATCTCATTGTACTCTCCCAAAACCAGAAGGATCATTTAGAAACACTTTGGGACTAAAAGATGCCACTCACCTCCTCATCTTGAGGTTGTTTATTTACGAATCTCTTCAGCTTTTCTCCTTAAACACACTGAAGGAAGAGGAAGGAAAAAGACTTTATTCCCAAGTAATGTTAGTGATGTGTTTGATGGTCCAGTTCAGGCGAAGATCAACAGCATATGAAGATCTCCCCAAAGACTTTCATCATTACTGGTGTAGATCTCCTCACAATTCCACACATTTATTGCTCTGGCACTTTTCACAGATGGCTGTGACATTAGTTTTCCTTCTTGGCTTTTTTTAGCAACTATACTTTAAAGAAAACAAGCTGGACTAACAAATCTTGTTAAGATTCTAACATAAAGCACTAAAAGGACAGAAAAACTCTCAGTTAAGAGTGAAATGTGCCAGATGCCCTCCAACAACTATGCATCATGTAGAACCATCTTTGTGACTGTCTTATTGTTCCCAGTTGTGCACAGGTATGTGTAGAGATAAAAGTTTCACTCCAAACTGTAAATTCCTTTCTTTTCCTTATTTTTTTTTGTCACTTCTGAAAAATACCTTTTTGGCATAGCTTTATATGAGAGATTTTATATAGATAGATAGAGGTGGGTAATTAATAGCTCCATAGGCATTCTCAACTGTGAACATTTTTAGTTCAAGAATGCATATAAATTTTAATTAATGGGGCTGGGTTTTTAACCCGCTTCCTTTTTATAGGACTTATTAAAGATAAAAGTGATGTATGGAGAGTCACTGTCTTTGAGTGGAGATTATCACCCTCCTTTGCATAACAAAAGAAACTACGAATAAGCTTAATAATAATCATAAATGTAGATTAACGAAGACATTTATAGACACATGAAAATGTATACCACATAGGGGAAAAAATCTAAGTTATTAAGGTCGACAGATTCAATACAGATGATGTTATGTATGTTAATATTATTATAAATCCTTATTGTTATTCATAGGCTTATATTAATATTGTCATTATGAATCATCTTCTGTCAGTTCCCATGAGGAAGTAAAATAAATGATGGCAATACATAGTGGCAAAGTGGCATTGTCATGTTTATATTAATGTCAAGTTCAAATTAAAATTAGTTCTAAAATTAGTGACAAAGACATTGTTTTGCATTTACAAATAATAATAAGCATTCCAAATGCTGCTAATAAGCTGTTATTGAAATAACCAGCTTCAATAACTATAGATTGGATGTGTATCTTGTCAGAATAAATGGAAATATAATCTTCTGGAGTTGTCATTCCTGGCCAATGAATAAGGAAAATGATGGGCAGACTCTCAGCCTATGAATGGGATGGTCCCAATTCTTTTTCCTGATTACATTTATTTTACCCTAGAGTTGATTTATGGTTTTCACTCTATTTGCTTTTGATCTTTGTGCCACAAAAGTGTGGTTCCAGGCTTACTGAAGGGCACAGATGGCTCTGGGATGTCAACATAGGGTAGTCACAGATTTAAATGAGAACTTACAAACATACTTAATTTAAGGGCATTATGAACATGATGACTGAAATTGTTTCACCTTTCTTGTCTAGCACTGTGTCAGCATGGAGTTGTTTATTGCCTATCTGGTACAGTCAGCATTTTTGGTACTGTTTTCATCAGACAATATAAAGTCCCTGGGGGCTATTAATCACAGACAGAAGGTTAAACCTTGCACCGTTTTTTTCTCCTCTCTCTATTTTATTTTGCTTGGGCTAAAAAATAATCTATGTAGAAATAAGGGTCAGGATGTTATTATTTCCCAGACAGAGGCTAGAACTGTTTTACTACACCATAACATATAGTGAGCACCATTCACAAGAACTAGTGTTTGGATCAAATGATATTGCTAGTCTGAAGTGGATTTAAGAAACCCTAATAGCTGATCCTGTGGGAAATACAGTAGATACACATAGAGAGTTTAATTTTGAAGAATTTGGGTTTTATAGATTCTCATGGACACACAAAATATTTCCTATAGTGAGTGGCTCCTGTAAATGGACACAAAGAACTTTGAACACACACAAGAAACTCTATTCTACTACTTAATCTTCATGTTTACATGCCACAGGTAACTTATAATTTAGGAAGAATTTTTCATATTATTCTACCAATAGGTATTGTCCTTATTTTTAAAAATATTTGGTCTTAACTAAGGATACAAAAGTCTATACAATGAGAAACTGCGTACAGGATGTAGGTATTAAAAGTTATTTTTATCCTTTTTTCCTATTCCCTGACAGGCTACTCTTCATTTAGTGTATTCATTACTGGTGTCATACTGGCCTTCATAAAAATGGAAAATATTCATAGGTGGAGCAACCTTCCTCAGTTGTTATCCCACTTGGGAAGGCAAATCCCAGTGTCGTTCACATCAATATAAACTCCCCAGATAAGTACCACCGAGCTGAACTGAACTACTCCATAATCACACTTGTCAAACTCTGGGAAAAGTTATTTCCAGCTGAAGGTTAGCTAATAGTTTGCACTACTACCTGTGTACAGATTCCAGAGGCAGTAAGTAGGAGTAAAAAATGACAAATCCAGGAAGAGAATCTTACTTTAAACTCGGCAAATTCAAAATGAGAAAGAAATGTTACATAAAATCCCCCCAATCAGGACTGATAATTCTGTCTGCAAAGCCCTAATCTTGTTTCAGGAAAAGATGATCTCAGTAAATGCATAGGACCCTATTACAGACAAATGCTTTAATGATGTGATTAGTTTTAATAACATAAATTATTCCATTAAAATCTGTTTACTGAATCAGGGAGTAAAATAGCTCAGAGAGCCTCATCCTTCAGTCTTTTTTAGTAAAGATCTCTTCTTTTAGCCTAGAAACACTGAACTTTGTATGGCTATCTTGGCAGGAAAGTAAAAGAGTGCTCTAAAACAAGTTTGAAAGCTGAATTTTCCACTGAATGTGCAGCATTAAAATCAAGAGCTTTCCTTAAAGCATATTTTCAGACTGTCTTGAGTTGTGTAAGGATATCTTTCATATGAATCAGTGATGCTGCTACACTTGGATCATCTCCTTTGGACACGATCAAAACTGGAGGAAAAAAAAATGTAGTTCCCTCCCCTCCTTTTTTCTGCTCTCCTGCCTTTCATTTGGGAAGGATGAGAAGCCATGTCTGACACAAGGGAAGGAACGAAACACAGACAAGCCACACAGCAATCTACAGCTTAAGCCTGGCATGAGATCAGCCTCTAAAGTGCTTCCTTTCAGAGAAGCAGCTTACCTACCTTCCATAAGTATGGGAAAGTCTGTTTCTTTTCTATGTTTTTGTCAACACTTGTTTATCTCACCCTCCCAAATCTCCTGGAATTGAGTTGTGTGTCTGCAAAAGGAAACTGATGCTCAAACAAGCTATTGACATTCTCTGCCCCCACCCCTGAAAAGTTTCTTTTTTCTGTTGGCAGTGGTCCATGACATTTAAATTCTGTCTTCCACAACAGGCTTACAGAAAACTAAAGAAAGAACTACAGTGCCAGTGAAGGAAACGTAACTCTATCATTCTCATTTAAACCAACAGGCAAAGCCAGTAAGGGCAATACAAATTTTCTTTACTGGCTTATTTCTTGACTTTCTACATGACTGAATTTCTGCCACACTGGATATACTGACTGAATTTCTGCAGTGTGCCATTTCTGAGATCCCAGCATGGGTTGCCAGAACAACTATCTCCGTAATGGGGAAAGAATAAGGGCCTTGAAACTATAGCTGAGTTTGTCAAGAATTAATTTGAAACTCATTTTAACGTGGTTAGCAGCTGCTGTCTCATACAACAGGGGAAGAGGTAACAAGATCTCTTGATTAATCCAAGCTCCCCACTGGCTTCTCCCCTGTCAAGTTCATGCCACTGCTGGTCTGGAGGGACACCAAACTGGACAGTCTGGCTGTCTCTTGTTTCTCTTCTCACTAACATTTAATGTTAACCCAAGGCAGAGCTCTTCTTTGATGTGTGGCCTTAAGAAAGCAGCATTACCAGAAACCTCGTCTCTGAGGTCTACAGATATTCAGCTGTAGGGAAAAATGCATTTCCTTGAAGAGAGGTCCCGTTCCATGTCATCTGATAAAGCTCCTGTGATTTCATGGGATAGCTCTAAGCACTCAGGTCTACTTCCCACTGACCTTTACCTCACATTTGGCATTCCATATTTTTCCTTTTATTCCCCATTACAAGGAAATTAACTCTTGCAATACTTTGCAAACCTGATGAAGAGCATATAGCTACACCTTTCCCTCTTTCCTGCAACTCACTATTCCCCTCCCTTGTTTCTTTAGCTAAATATGATTCACAGAAAAAGAAGAATAAGAAAGACATGTTAAATGCATTATTGGAACCACTGGTATATGATTGCTCCCTGATGTATGCTCCCCAGTGTTTTCCCTAAGCTTGCTCTAAAGATGATGACTTTCCCATGGGGAAAACACTGCCATTTAAAAAATTCACTGCTTTTACATTCAACCTATATTTATTTAACCATAATGTTGTTCTAAGTTTGGATCATTTCCTCACCCTGGTTCATAATTATAGTCATCGGATATCAGCTCATCCATTTCCATATTTACCATTGGCTGAAGTAAAATGGTAGGAACTTTTTAATTGTCCTTCATCTTTAACTCCTTCCTTCCATTCTTGTAACCTTTTATTTATTGATAACTGGCTGTAGGTGGTAGAACTG
This sequence comes from Merops nubicus, assembly GCF_000691845.1. Lineage (NCBI taxonomy): Eukaryota > Metazoa > Chordata > Aves > Coraciiformes > Meropidae > Merops > Merops nubicus. The sequence continues at coordinate 70,144 of NW_008606502.1, forward strand.
AGGGCAATGGTCCAGGTGTGTTGTGTCCAGAGAGGTAAAACAACAGTGCTGCTGCTCAGAATGATTTTTCCACTGGTTTCCAAAAGAACACATTGCTTTTCATTGCCAGGGCAATGCCCTGCTAATTCTTATCTAGCTATTTGCCTGCTTTCAGCCCCAGGTTTCTTTGAGTATGAGGCATCTCACATACTTACTTCTCCTATAAAACCTGAGTTTTGAAAGCATTTTGGCTCTATTCTCTAAACAAATGAATTTTTTCTGCCTGACATGTATCAGAATATCACCTCACAGGAAAAAAAGCTTTTAGCTGGTACCTCTAGGGACATAAAATTAGCAATATTTCCTCTGGCCAGTTTTGATTTGGTGATATTTACTTGCTTTCTCATAATTCAGAAGGAGAACAGTGTTAGTTTTATATCACATAGACTTAACAATCCAAATATTGGTTAGTTAATACTCATCAGCTCCTTATCACAAGTGCCTTTATTAGCACTTAAAGATGCTTGACATCATAGAAGACCTCAGGTAAATGAGGCAGCATTAACTCTTCAGTTCCCTAATCTCCTGTCCTGTCCACTTTCCAAACTCCTTGAACTTTCCAAATACCTAAAGAGTTTTCAAGAGCCCAAGGAAAAGGAAAAACTGTACCAAGGAACTTGCTGACCCCTTTCTAAATGTCATGCAAGTGATTCTGAACATAGACAAATATCTTTTCTCTTGGTTCCTATGGAAACATCCACCTCTACCCTACTTTATCACCATATAGCTAATTTCTCATGTCTCTAGGTATTTTCTTTCTCTGCTTCCCCAAATGCTTGAATTGAACGTACTTTTCATTATATGACACTTTCTGTATAATTAATGGAAACATTCAGCAAGATTTCAAATGAATCTTTCCCCCATCCCTTGGTAAAATCTCCATAACTTCACTAGGGAAAACGATGGACTGTCAGGATTTCCACACAAACCTTTCCCTATTTCAGAAATATTTCTTCCAAAGAAGCTATGGCTGTTCACCACTGAGACAGGCAACATGGGAAGCATCTCTTTAGCATTAAAATCACACATTTTCCTCTAAAATTAATCCAGTTAACAACAATAAGAATCTCTTTATGTGCAGGCAGATATGTGAAATACAGGTTAGGCAGGCAATTTTCAATATTTTGCTTCTTTTTCAACAGCAACATGATACTTGTGGTAGATACAGTGCATTAAAACTGATTGTAATCTTAGAAAAAGCATAATATCAGAAAAAAAATTATAGACTATAAGTGATATCACTTTCAAGCCACGGATAGATCCTTTCAGTCTTGCTGCATTTCTTAGTAAAGAAAAAGGAAGGGGACATGGAAAGAAAGGAGTCTTTTTTTTAAATGTCTAAGACCAAGATCTGGAACAATATTATGCCATATCTGTTTTCAACAAGGATTGTGTCAACTATGAAAATTACCCTGTGGCCTCCTTAATAGTTTTATCAGCAAAGTTGGGGTGCAGCAATCTCTGCATGCAAACAGAAACGTACAGCTGTAGGTTAAGAGGAGGGAGAAATGTTTTAAATCCTCCTAATAAAAAAGCCAATTCTAACCTCAAGCCATGAAATTACCACTAAACAGCAGTGATGGAACGACAAATTAAAGTGTGGTAAGAAAGCAAGGTAAAAAATGCTGGATATATTTCTAAACAAGGAAGGTCCAAGTAACCTTCAGCTCTCAGGGTTCTTTTGCCACTCTGCATTCTTATTAGATGATGCACGGAGAAGATAGCAACATTTATCATTTTAAAACATGAAAGAATTTCAGACAAGCCGTGCATTTGGGGGCACATCAGTCTGGAGGTTGTCTTTTTGCCAACGTGCTGTAACGTTATTGCACTGGGGGTATGCTGCTGACAGTCACTCTTCTGCAAAATTGACAGAAATTGGGGAACAGGAGTAAGCAGTTTCACTTCGTGCACACCAAGTGTCAACTTAGCTCTTATCTCATGACCTAAGTGATTAGCAGAAACAGACACAACCGTTTCAGGAGCTGTTTATTGTTTCTGCCACAGAGGCAGCCAAATTCCCCAAGCTAGCTGAACACTTTTGCTTTATTTTTGTGTACTCTGATTTTCTAACTTGCTTCCCTTTAAATAAAGTTCTCTTTTACCAGGGGGATGAAGTGATCAGGCACTTTTCAGTACAAACAAGCCACCAATCAAACATTTGTTGCATAATTTAAACACGTGGTGAGGGAGAGACTAGCAATAGAATTCCATTGTGATGTTTACCCAGCATACCCAGATAAAATCCCTGAGGTACTGTAAACCTACCAAGAAAAAATTAAAAAAAAAAAAGGATTTTGATTTTTCCATCTTTCTCTTACTCCCTCATTTCACACTGGGCTTCCTTCCATAGATTGGAGGTCAGTCTGGGGGGGCTTTTTAGGACTTAATCCTTAGAATCTGGGATCTACACTTGACTTTTCTTCACATAGAAGAAAAAAAATAATTAAAAATAATTCTTTCTGGTTTAAACTCTTTTTTTTTTCCCTAAAGAAGAAGCTGAATTCTCAGCTCCATTGAGAATTTCATTTTCTTTTCTTTTTTCCAAAAGGCCTTTAATTATCTAATATTAAATTGCTCGATTTGTCTGTTCCAATGTCTCATATAAAGCAGAATGCTTAAATCTGCCCCTTCTGACAGACTGTAGCAAAAGTAATATTTTATTTTCTAATTCTGAGATAATTTATTATGATAAATAAATTACTTTATTATGGTACTGAATTACACCATTAATTGCTGTTATATTGGCTTCAGGGCTCGTTAAAAATATATGTTTCTGTTGTAATAATGATTTTGCACTAATGTATCTTGGTACCATGCTGTTTAAAAATAAATGCTGTGATTGTAATAAAACTGCTGCATTTATATATTATCTTTCACCAAGGAAGAGACTAGATCCTCTACAATATATATTTGTGACGTGATATAGAAACTCAACAGAGAACTTCAGCAGGAAAAACGAGGTTAATTTTCTTTGGGTGGACATGGAACAAGCTCCAGTACAAGCACTCAGACTCCTCCATTCATTATATGAAATTAGTTTCAAACACCAACTGCTTTCCACTAAAAGACTGTTTAGAAACTGCATCATCAAACATTAAAGAGAAGCTTTGTCTAGGGATAGCACAGGAACTGTGTGTGAATATTCCATATCCCAGGGTTTTGGAGGCTGTGCTCCCTGGAAATCATAGGTCAAAGGCATCCCCACACCCTTCTTTAGAGAGCAGACATTTTGCCCTTCCAGTCAAAACTGGGATATGATGAAAGGATCAAAAATTCAGATTAAAACTGCTATGCTATAGGAAGGGAGTGAATTTGCTGCATATATTCATGTAATGATAAACTGGAAAAAAAAGTGTCATCCTGCAGAATGCATCTCCCTCAAGAGTGTACTTCACTTCTCAATACCACACTGAGAGAGAGGCAGCTTTGAGAAGAAGGCAAAAAGTACTCCTCCAACTTCTGAGCTGTTTTGGGAGAAGTCTTTAACAGCTAGCATACTATGTTTTGCTTCAGTAATGATAGAAGCAGAACCCGTGTGCAGGTTTAGCACCCAAGTGCCTCAGTGGTATTTGTTTCAGACTTAACTGTGCTTCCTACTGACTTTGATTGACAACTGAAGTCAAACATGCCTAAGCCTTTGGTTCCTCAAGGGTCTGACCAAAAAACTTTGATATATCTACATTAGACAGCACGATGCCTGTTTTTAAAGAACCTTCTCCCCATAAGTATCATCCCAAATCCAGAGCTATGAGCTGTGCTCTATATATTTTATATATGACAAAATCAAATTCCTTAGACGTATGATCCTCAATCCATCCCACTTTGAGGC
>NW_008606503.1:0-311 GCF_000691845.1 Merops nubicus
ATGGATCTGTGAAAGACAAGATCCTTTTACACTGTGTTGCCACCAAAAGAATGTTGGTAACTACACCTTAGACCCAAGCACCAATAATGTCAAAATTACTAAATCTTATATCAATGAACAAAATGACTGTTGGCATAATTTTACCTTGACTAGATCAGTATATGTGATATACAATTGGCAAGTTAACCCAGCCAACTGGTCAGGTTCTTCTGGACTAACTTTCAGATTCAAGATAAATGAAGTAGCTAAACTTCCAATAATGCTTGTTGCAGTAGTCACCTACCACGGAAACCTTCTATACCCTGAATGAT
>NW_008606504.1:0-3253 GCF_000691845.1 Merops nubicus
AGGGCGCGCCGGTTCCGCACCGCATCCCCCCGGCTTGGAGGAGGGGACCGGCACGGCACCCGCTGCCCGCGTCCTGCACCCCGCTGTCTGCATCCTGCACCGCACTGTGTGTGTCCTGCATCCCGCTCTGGGTATCCTGCACCGTGTGTATCCTGCACCGTGTGTATCCTGCACTGCACCCCGCCCTGGGCATCCTGCACACCGCTGTCTGTGTGTCCTGCACCCTGCTCTGTGCATCCCGCACTGTGTGTATCCTGCACTGCGTGTATCCTGCACTGCACCCCGCCCTGTGCATCCTGCACTGCACTGTGTGCATCCTGCACCCCGCTGTCTGTGTCCTGCACCCCACTGTGTGCATCCTGCACCCCGCTCTGTGCATCCTCCACGGCACCCCACTGTGAGTAACCTCCCCCCGTGTGCATCCTGTGTGCATCCTGTGTGCATCCTGTGTGCATCCTGCCGCTGTGTGTATGCTGCATCCCACTGTGTGTGCCCTCCACTGCACCCTGCTCTGTGTACCCTGCACTGCACCACACCTGCTTTTCTGCTCGCTGTGGGTTCTGGAGGCAGCTAAGAGACTCTGGTGACAGGTCACTCCAGGGCTGAGTGTCTTCCTCCCACGGGGAAGGTACACGTGGAATCCACAGATGTCACAAGTGATTTTTTTTATTATTATTCTTGATTATGAACAAGGAATCATTGGCAAGCAGAGGGGGAAAGAGCTGAGCAGAGGGGGAGCCTGCACTCAGAGAGGGGAACTGGAAAGTGGCGTTTCACTAAAACCCTACTACCCTTGGGCTGCTCACTCTGCTCCAGAAAGGCTCAAGCTCTTTGGCCACGCAGAGCCTTCGCAGGGTGTCCAGTGTGGACAGGAAGGGGAAGAAGCACTAACAGTATGAAGCTGGTTTGATGAGGATAAGGGAGGATTTGCAGTTCCCTTTGCACAGGTTGCCCCATGTCATGCCGCCCTTGAAATTCAGCCGTACAGAATAACAGGACGAGTACCACCACCCACCCTCATAGCTGTAGGCACAGTTCTTACTGTAAGTGTCCTGATCCCGATCCTTTGTGGAGAACTTCATGTTGTCGTGCATGGTCTTGGGATTGTTTGAGGTCATGGCATCCCCCGCCGTGCCCGAGTAGGCGCCCAGCCTCAGCCGGTAGCCCTGGGACTCGTCCTCCAGGCTGAACAGGTTGTAGTCGGCGATGCTGATTTTGTCTGCGGAGTCCTGGATGACGAACCTGACCTGGTAGACCTTCTGCTTGGCAATCTGATGGATGTACTCGGTGCCCAGCCAGAAATCCGTGCGCACGCTCCCGAAGCCGAACTTGTAGGTGCTCCAGGACTCTGCCCAGGTGACGGGTGTGTCCCTCTGGTTCCTCTGGATGACCGTCCAGCCCCCGTTGGTCACGTTCATCTCGCAGTACACCACGAGGTGGTGGAGCCCCTTTGGCTGGATGATGTAGACCCCGCTGTGGCTGCCAGGAGGCATCTCGCTGCAGTCCTTGGGCCAGGCTGGAGCAGGAAGCAGAGTTGTTAAACCCCACACAATGGGGCACTGGAAGAGCCCTTTTAGGCGCTTTCTTTTGTGCCCGTATCCCTTTGCATGCCCATTCTGGGCTGTATTCCTACCACGTGCTCACAGGAGTACACAGAAATATTGAAATTATGTATGTAAGAGTTTGGCTCCCTGTCTTCCCAAACTGATAGAGATACACTGCCCAAATGTCTTGGTCTGGTGAGAACAAGCCAGATATGGCCTTTGCCCAGCACACGTGCACCCTAGTCCGGGTGAGCTTCAGTCTTCCAGTGCTGTGGTGATTTACCTGTGGCACGGGGGTGATGTCACCACACAGACAAATCCAGCTCTGGGTCATAAAGCCATTTGCTGTCACAGCATGGAGGCTTTAGAGCTTTACAGTAATCTCAGGTAAACCCTGGAGAAAGCGTGCTCGAGACACCAGTATTGCTAATAATCAAATCAGCCCTCGTGATCTCAGTAGGGAAAATCCATCCGTTTTCTCTGGGCTTACCCAAGTAGCTCTTCAGAGATTTCCTGACTTGTTTGATTTGATTATGGTCTTTCCATGCTCCAGAATGTCAGCACCTTATGCAACAAACAGCTGAATGCACTTACACACTTCTGGGAAGGGACTTGCTCTGCTCCCAGTACCTCTGCTACTGGTTTTTCCTACCTAGATAGGCTCTATCTTGTGGTCTCATGGGCTAATGTTGACTTAGTCAGTCCAGTAACCCAGCCTGTGCCTGTCTTACCCTGTCTTCTCATCCAGTGAAAATAGGAAATAACCAACCACCACTTCCCAAATACCAGTAATGAGCCATCACTTTCCAGTTTGGATATTTAGGTGGAAAATTCCCCATGCTCAAGATCTTCATCAACTACCAAGTCCAGGACACAGCTAGTAAGCACCTCAGCACCCTATTAGGAAATCAATATTTTTTCTGGGAGGACCCAGTGCACATGTAGGACACTAAGGTGGCTGAAAGCTCCTCGTGAGCCCACCAGTGGTGAAGCCTTACGAGCAGAGTTACTCCTTGAGAGGAGACTTACCATGGCCTGCTGGTGGGCGGCGGGGAACCTCTCTGACCTGCCGAACATGTTCATCACCCTCATCTGAATTAATAAGGACAGAGGAGACAGGAGTGAGTGTTGAGAGTAGACGTGTCAAATGGCTTCTAGGAGAGCGTGGTCTTCTCCAGATATTCCTGCTTTTCTGTTCATGCTAATTCCAAAGGGACTTTCTATTTCAGATGATGCTTCAGGTGGTAGTTAGAGGGAATTTACGTGATGCTAGAATGGGGCACATGCTTCCTTGGTGAGAAGGATTTGGGCACAAATGGGAAAGACCCTGAATAGAGGTGGCAACACTGGAAAGATGGTTGTTGCAGTGCAGTGGAAGCAGTTAGGAAGGGACTCAGGAAGAAGAGGGTTTAGAGGGGGAAGAACCTTGAGAGCAGACACAGGAAAACAGATGCAGGTATCAGGAGTTGGGAGGGGGGCTCTGCTCAGCTGGGTAAGAAGGGAATTTGAAGGGTTTTGCTGGAAGAGAGGTTGGTTTAGGGTGAATTAATGCAGTTCTTTTGCAAGGACAACATCTGCATACCCACTGCTGGCTGTACAACAGAGGAATGAAGCCCAAGCTTATGGAATCCCCAAAGCCATTCCTGCCTCCTTCGTGACAGGAGAGGAGAGAGGCAGCAAGCAGAGGACTCTGAGATGGTGAGTAGGAG
>NW_008606505.1:0-63076 GCF_000691845.1 Merops nubicus
GTGTGGTGGTGGTGTTTTTTTTAAACAGCAAAAGTTTATCATCCAACACATCTTGGCTCAGCTACTCTTTCGTCTTCGCTTTCACCAACTGAAGCCATGGAAATCTTTGCTGACCTACAGAGAGCTATGAAAAGCTTTGTTCTGGAGAATGATCTGCATATTGTCTATTTGGTAGGTTCCTCGTTCTGTGTTTTGTGTTTCATACAGCCAAAACTAAGGAAAGGTGACAAAGCACAATGCAGAGTTTTTGAGGGCTTCCATAAGTGTAGGGTTTTTTTTTTTTTTGTGCTTTGCTTACCTCATCCTTCATGAGGAAAAGTTTCTAAATTGCATGTTCCTCAGAACTAGTCTGTTTCTGTAGTGTCTGTTGTGTAGGCAGGTGCTGCATGTCCATCTAAGACCATTACTGTCCCTCTTGACCTCAGAACTTTGTAAGTTTCATGTAAGATAATGATAATTTTTCTGAGACACTTGAAAGTGATAAAACAAGTTGTTTTTGTTAGGTGTTTGGCTTTAGCAGGCTGCATCTCAGATTATTTTTGGAGACTCAGAAAACTTTTGGGGTTTAAGCATCTCCTTTGCTTACAAAAGGCCTCGGCGTTACACTGATGCTGCCGGGGCTAAAGAAAGGAGTGTGATGAATCTTTTGAGGGGAAAGTATCTCAAAGTTTGTCAAGATTTATGTGCACTTACACTTAGAAAAACTAAGCAATGCTATTTAAGACCTTTGGAGAGGAAGCCTTGAACCTGTGAAGATTAGTTAGGAAACAAGATGGAGTTGCACACAGCAGCCAGAGGCCCATCGTGCAGTCATCATCCAAAATCTGACCATTGTCTTTAGCTTCCTGAAGTATAAAGTGTATTCTTTTTACCAGGCTGGTAAATGAAAGGCAAGATTTGGGCATCTTGCCTAAAAAAAGGAGGTCACTGCAAGGAGAATTTTCTTGTTGTTACAGGATTTGTTGAGCTAGGAGACAGGGGAGGAAAGAGATTGAGGGTGCCTGTGTCTGCTTGCTGTATTCATTAACCTAGTTAGTGGCTGATACTGATAGCTTTTTTTTGGATATACTAGTGTCTCATGTCTACCCCTGTATCTGTTTTAGAGGACCACATTGTATTTTATTCTATTTGTATTAGACAAAGTGGACTGGTTTGTGTCATGCACTGGTGAATTTTTTCCTTTCTTGCATCTCCAGAACAGCAAAACACAAAGGATGTAGTTTGTTTGTGTCCTAGGGTAGAGACATTGATGGCAATATTTTATTTTTTTTTTTTTACCCTGTACTTTTTAATTGCAGCAGCTTGTCTGATGTTCTTTTAAATCATATACACTGTTGAACAAAATGTTCTTGAGATTCTGTTCCATTAAGCTAGCCTAAAACACTTTCTTGCAAGTCTGTTAATTTTCAAGGCTGAAGGCTTGTTTAGTTTTGGTGGCTTTTTTTTTTAAGAATTGTTCTTCATGTGTTCCCTATGGGCTACAAAGAAATTATCTGCTATAAAGCTTTTTAATTCTCTTACACTTGAATGCTTTACTTGTACAAATATGAGACTGAATTCCAAGACCTTGCATTGTAGGAAACTTAAATTAAACAAATAAGCATTTGCTAGGCTAGGAAAAGAGTTTTCTTTAAAGAGAAAAAAAAAAAAACCACAACAAAAAAACAACAACAAACCCCCAGCAAACAACAAAAGATAATCCTCCACCTTAATAACTCGTGTTCTTGGCTGATGAAGGGGCATGGATGATTTGCAACTACACATGCATTTGTTATTTGGTCCTATGTTAAATGCTCCCCAACAACTGTTAGTTATTTCAAAATAATTAATCATGTAGTATATCAATACAGATATCAAGACATTTCTTCTCTTCATACTGAAATTGACTCTAGGCTGACTGAATGATAACAAAATTGGTTTTCTGTCTAGAAGTGTGTGTATGCTCTGAATGGCTTTTTTGTTAGTGTTAATAAAAGCGGGGATGTCTTGTGCTCCATCCTAAATGAAAGCTTCAGTGAGTTCTGGCAAAATCTATTGCCCTGCTGTGATAGTGGTTAGTGTGGTTGCTGGTTGCTAATGGCTTTAAGAGGTTGATAGGTATCTGTCAGTTTTGTTAAAAAAAAAGTATAAAGTTCTGTTTGTTAAAGGAGAATAAAGATGCAGCTTAAAGATCTTCTAGTGGCTTGGACTTAGGGAGCAATCTGACCAAGATTCCAAGTTGTTTAATCATTAGAATACCCATATGAGTCAGAGCTCATCAGTACAAATAGCAAAAAAACTAGGTTAGAAGAGCTTTTACTTTCTTCAGGGTACATGGTTATGACTCAATGCCTCTCAGCGTGTGTAGGATGCTCTAACCACATTCCCTAGGCTGTATTTTTATTTATCTAGAGCTCTGTTCTGTTTGTTTCTCTGAAATATTTTTTTGCATTACTCTCTGTAGATCACCCCGGTGTATGAGGAATGGACCACAATTGATTGGTACCAGTTTTTCTGCTTATGGGAGAAGCTGCCTGCCTCGATGAAACGTGTGGCTGAGCTGGTGGGGATTGAAGAAGGATTTCTGGCTCGCTCTGTAAAGGGCGAAATCATAGCTAAAACAGAGAAACAGCATAGGCAAATGGCCATCCACAAAAGGTAGCCACAGATGGATGTGAATGTGCAAAAACTAGAAGCTATACTGTGGAGTGGACAGGCTCTGTGTCTGTTTTCAGGAACTAGCTGTCTTGCTGACTGAGCTGATAGCTCAGGGAACCCAGACCTGGTCTGCTCTGGACTGAGAACACTGCTGGCACAAGATGTTTGTGCTGATGTCCTTGAAAGCCATTTCTGTTTCTTTTGTGTGCTATGCTATAATAACATTCTGTCCTATACCATCACAGTGCATTTTGCCACGTACATTAATCTACCTTGGATGATGATATTACTTCCATGTGTACTTCTGCAGGTTTTTCACCAGTCTTGCCCTTCTGGATTTAATCAGTGAGGTTCCCTTAAAGGATATGACCAAGAAATATGGCTGCAGTCGTGGCCAGCTTCAATCCTTGCAGCAATCTGCTGCCACTTATGCAGGTGAGTTGTCTGGGAAAAATACCCCCAGGCTAGTCTGTTTTCTTTCCTTCCATATATGGGGATAAGATAGCCACAGTGTGGTACTAACAACTATCAGTCTTGTAAAACCAGTCCCAGCTTTATAGCTTAATCTGTGGTTGCCCCTGCTTTGAGATAGAACCACAGAGTGTGCTGTGGGAAGGGGTCCAGCCGAGTGGAATTGAGCAGAGCTGCAGCATGCTGAGGTCTGTGGAAATCATCTGTGTACTGTGCAGAAATATAGTTTGTTCAATGCTAAATATGGAAGTAAATAGAAATCCTTTCTGAAGCTTTACTCTATCAGGAAAGAGTTCCTTTCAGCATAGGTAAAGTTTGGAGTCTCTAAGATTTAACATGGCTTTCTCCTGCTTGCAAAGGCCAGAAAGTATAAGGTTATAGTTTTCAAAACAAAGTGAGTAGTTTCTGGGTCATTTATCACCAGATAACAAGAGGTCAGATAGCTGTAACCTTTAACTTAACCTTCTTAAGAGGGTTCTGTAGGAGTGGAGCTAGCAGCCCACCATGTGACTGAGATATTTTTATTTTTCTGTTGCCATTACTCCATAAGTGCATCTTCAATTTTCAAGACAGTTTTAGCTCAACTTGTGAAACCTTGTGTGTGGGTTGTAGCATGAGTCAAAGCCCCAAAATGAAAAGGTCATGCCAACTGATGCAGAGTGGTTTAAATTAATTCTGGTAGTATAAATAACTTTTTGTTGTGGCAGTTTCATAATTCTCTATTCCCATCGTTAATATTTTTCACAAAAGTAATTTGGGAAGTGAAATGAACTGTTGACATGACATATAGTTAAGAGACATGATAAAAGTTATCTGTTCTATAATCTATAATTCTATAATTATTCTATAATCACTAAAAATAGTGAGGGTTGCTGTGTCTTTCAGTTATTTTCATATTCTGTAGATGCAATCTGTAAGTAAGAAACTTTTTCCTGCTCTTTTCCTCCTCACATGCTCTGGGGACTGCAGCTGTAACCTTTATCATAGGGTTTTCTACCTCCTGTGATGTCCTTGGTAACTGAAGTTCTGCAGGCCAAGTTCTGCTCTTATCACTGAGATCAGTGCTGGCTTTCCTCAAAGAACTGAGACTCCTTAGTACCTCTCATCACTGCTGCTTCTGTCGTCTTCAGTGGGTTTGGTTCACAGGACTCCTGTTACAGGATATGCATGTGCTTCACACTTTCAAGGTCAGCGTCTTTGAAAAAGGAGTGTCATTCAGAAGTTCTGCCTCACTGATAATTCTAGACTGAGTTCTGTGAGACCAGCTTGTAGTCATGGTTATAATAAACACGAGTTAGTCTCTGTCAGCAGGGTGAGAAACATAAAGCAGAAGCCAATTCAGGTGAGATGGGGGGAAATGAATCCAGTCTGGTAGAACTGGAGCTGGAGCTAAGACATTGGTGTAACTTCTGTGTTCCAGGAATGGTAACGGTTTTCTGTAATCGACTGGGTTGGCACAACATGGAGCTGTTGCTCTCTCAGTTCCAGAGCCGCCTCACTTTTGGGGTTCATAGGGAGCTCTGTGACCTGGTACGAGTGTCTCTGCTGAACGCACAGCGTGCTAGGATGCTTTACAAGGCTGGCTTTGTCACAGTGGCTGATCTTGCTAAAGCCAGTCCTGATGATTTGGCAACTGCTCTGAAGAATTCAGTACCATTCAAAAGGTGAGTAAGTTCAAAAGTCAAGTAAAGGAGTTAATTTGTAAGGTGAAGGATTACAGGATGAAATTTGTAATAATGTATGGCAACCTTTTGGGACTTGATGCCAAATGTTAGTTAGAATTAACTTCTATATCTCTGACTGATCACAGTCATTTCATGCTTATTTTGAAATTAATAGAAGGATGTTTTATTTGCAGCATAAGTTTGCGAGACCTGAATTTTCTTCTTATTCCTTTTTTTTGATGTACTGTTTAGTCCTGGTGAATCGTTAATGCTTTCTGGAGGCTGTTTGATGACTCTAAAAGGCAGCTCCACCATATGATCGAATGACTGGATGATTTATTACTGTATATCATTTGAAATTCTCTTGCGATTTTCATGTTAGTGCAATGACAAACTTTCTTGACCAAATACCTGTTGGACCGTGCCATGACACCTGTCTGATTCATGCTCTTTTCTTTCAAAGGTGTTTTCTTCAAAGACAGTTTCCTTTCTTTGGAAAACAGTGCCTGTAGGAGGATTGATTCAGACCTGAATCTTGCCCTAGTAGGGAGTTGGGGCTCATCTGGGTTACAAATTTGGACACAGAAACCTGGGAATGCTTCTGGGGGTGTGCAGCCAATAATATATTTCATTGAAATCAATTTACATATAGAAAACTTAAATAATTATTTCCTATTAAGTGCATTATATTTTTGATATAGTGCTTTTGCGAAGCTCGGAAGCTGTGAAGCTAACTGAAATGGGAGCAGAGTGGAATTGTGCCAGCTCCTTGTGTCATTTGCTGTTTTCTGCATGAATGTTTATGTCTGTCTGTCCCCTTTCCCGTAGTGTTCGTAGGGCTGTGGATGAAGATGAAGAATCAGCAGAGGAACGTCGGACTGTGCACAGCATCTGGATGGCTGGAATGAAAGGCTTAACTGAAAGAGAAGCAGCTTCCCTCATTGTGGAGGAAGCCAGGGGACTTCTCCAGCAGGATTTGGCACTGATGGGAGTGCAGTGGAAACCAGAGTCTTTTCTCGAGACTGATACATCGTCCCTGATCAGCAGTGAGTCAGAGCTGGAAGACAGACTGCATAGATCAAATGGAGAGCAGTGTTCTGAGTCTTCGAGGATATTGAACAAAAAAGGCTGCAGAGTTCAACGGTGTAATGGCTTTGCTTCTCAGGCTGGAAATTTATCAAATATGAAAAAGGGATATAAAAGGCATCTGAGCAGTAGTACAGAAAACTCCAGATTTGAGAGTGAAGTCCCAGGCAGCAGATGGGCTCGAGCAGAGGAAGGCAATGACAATAGTGTGCACAGTGCTAGAAAACGGCCAAATACGTGCAGAGATAATGAAAATGTAGAAGGACTTTCTCTGGTCAAAACCAAGCTGGATTCCAGGAGAGCAATTCCAGAGCTCCCTACTGAACAAGGAAAAACACCAACACTGAGAACAAAGTCTTCAGCCTTTAGATTGACAAAGAGCATGGACGTGCATTTAAACCGTACAAGGAACAGACATACTGCTTCAAAACTGCAGAGGTCTCTGCTTGAGAACATGCTTATGCTTAGCACAGACAAGCAAAAGCCACCTGCTTTCTGCCCCACCATCTCTACAGAAAATATTTCTTCAGACAGAAAGAGTAAGGAATTCACAGAAATGAGATCTGTAACTCACAAAGTCTCAAAATCTGTACAGATGGGGGAAATTAATCTTGGAAGGAAAGATGTAATGGAAGGATTACTTACAGAGCCTACCAGCACTAATGAAGGAATGCCTAAGGGGAGAGCATATTTTCAGGCACCTGTTACTTTGCAGAGTGCTCCACACAACGATATGGAAGCACATAATATTGTAGGAAGTCTAGTAATGCCTGGTAGTGCTAGGACACAGAGAAATGAGAAAACTGATGATAAGCAGAATAAAATTAATAAAATTCAAGCCTATGTGAGCTGTGCTGAGGCAGCGATTGATAAACAGCAGGTGGCTTTAGATGCAGATCATGGCAATGTAACTGCTAGCTGCTCTGGAAGTGGACATGTCCATTGTGGCAGCAGGATACAGAAGCCTGTGTGTTTTTGTCCTGGTGAGGATAAATCCTGCCATGTTCAGATTCAGAATGGTGGCAAAAACGGGAGCGAAAAGCCCAATGGAGTACTGTTACAAGCTGGAGCACTGCAGAAAGCCAACAGTCATCCTAAGGATTTTCTGAAAGACTCTCTAGTAAAGTCCAGAAGAGTTTGCAATGCAGATGACATTCAGAATGGTCCATCTTCTGATCTGCACTCTGACTCTGAAGACAGCTTCCAGCTGGATACTCAAACTGACATGATAATAAAACAGGAGGGAGCAGCTGGAATCGCAGGACAGCAGGGGATACAAAGTTCAGAGCTGGCAGCAATACCACAGCAACAAATCTCCGAGAAACTATGCCCTTCATGGACTAAGAATGCAACTGATGAAAGGCTGGCTGAAACAGTTCAGAAATCTGGCTTATCGAGCCTTATCACAACAAATAACATTACAAAAACAACAGCTCAGCACTATAATAACGAACTTTTGGAGTCTGGAGGCCTTAATTTACAGCCTGTAGTGAAGAAAATAGAATCTGCACCTTGCCTTAAAGAAAGTGATTTCTCCTTGACTGACTCCCAGCTACACAGTTTTCTACAAGATTACCAGACCCAAAATTCAGTGAAAGGGAAGAGTGTGTCTAAAGATCTTAATAAAGCAACCTCCTCTTTTGGTAGTGAGCACATTGTACAAGTAGAATGCAACCCTGTGCCTGAAACAAGCCTGAATGTAAGTGATAGCTTGCTGTTTGATGATAGCTTCGGTAATGTCAGTGACCTTTCAGCTGTTCAGATCACAGAAGCTGACAGAAAGGATCCTGTGGAGAAGCAAGAGGTTTTTCTTCCTCCAGATGTTCTTTTGCAGAACTTAAGGCCTATTCAGAATAAATTTGATGTTGGTGGCAATCAGAAAGAGCGTGAGGATCCTGTGCAGTGTAACAATGTGTCTCCAGCGTTCTCTGACATAATGGCTGAAGTTTTAGATCATGCAAATTCCCCGTCTTTTCTGAAAGATCCTCCTCCTATCTTTCATGGTCAGTCAGGATTAATAAACTCAGTGATTTCTAACAGTGACCCCACACCAAAGGATTTAGTTGGAGATCAAGGTGAAAAGCTCCAGAGAAGCCAGCAAGCTTTAGACAAGAAAACCCATCCAGTGGTGTGGACTGACCACTCCTTTGAACTAAGCCCAGGGTTACAGGACGTGTTGGACAAATGGCCAAGTCCCTCAGGCATTGAACCAGTTTCAGTAAGCTCCTGTTTGAAAGGAAAGTTAGTTGCTCCTGTTGTTAATCAAGAGCCAGATCCAGTTGTTGAGACTGACAGTTGTCAGCTGGAGCCTTTGCCCACTTGCCAGGATTTAAAAAGCACTTTCAAGGTTAAAGAAAACAAAATGAAGGACTTGGATCTTCAGAAAACAGACTGCGTAACAGTTCCACTCAGGGGAAGCAACAGAACATCCTGTCCTCCACCAAATAGTAATAATGGGTTTATTCCTCCAACACCCCCCAAAGAGCTTTTTCCAAAGAGTTCTCTTTCTTTCTCTGTGAAATCTGCAAGGAAGAGACAAGTTGCCTGCATGAATGGAGGGCAGCTGAGTCAGCCACAGCAGAACAGCGAGGGCAGTGCAGAGCAGGAGGTAAAACCACTCCAGGTCAGTCTTGGGAGTGTAGAGCCAACTGAAACTGATGAGATAAAAGATGATTCCACTACAGACCAAGGCTTTTCACTGCAGATATCTCAGGATATTTTTCCCTCAAGTGCTGAAAGTTTCACTATTATTGACGTAGCAAGCGACAAAGCACTTTTCCAGACTTTTGTCACAGAGTGGAAGGAGAAAAGCAGGTTCTCCATCTCGGTGGCATGTGAAAGAACAAAACGTCTTCTGTCTCCGAAATCAACGATTGGTGGCAAATTCAAAAAAGGTCAGTTCCATGTTCCAGAGCATTATTTTTTGAACAGCAGCGTGTATCTTCAGCTTAAAGCAGGAGTGGAGAGGAAGAGAGTTTGCAAAAAAGGAGGAAAGTTATTGATATTAGTTGAACAGTGTTAGTCTCAGTAGAACAGAGAAGCTGAGTGTTAGCAGAGACTGGAGAATTAGTGTCAAGCATTTCATTGGTAGGTCTTTGGTGATAGCAGTGAAGAGTTAGCAGCTTCTTTGATGGGAGAGTATCTAAATATTCTTAACGTTTCATTGTATCTAATTTGGAAATGGTTCTGTGTTGTGCAGTCACTTTATCACATGTATCTTTCCACATCATAAACAAGTTTTAGTGTATTTTAAAACGAATAATGTCTTTGATAGTAAACTACACATTGTTCACCATCTCCACTGAGTAGTACTACTTCTGGGATTGCCCCTAAACCAAGGTTAAATATTTTTGAGTTTGCAAAAAATAAACTTGGTTCAATATATGCACGTGTGAAATTCAGATCAGTCTCTTTTGCAATGTTGCTTCAATTTTTTCCACAGAAGTATTCACATGCTGCAGTTTGCTACTGCTGCTGTACAAACATACCCTTCCGTTACAATAACATGATTAAACAGAGTTAGATTCTTTGCTGTCATACTGCTGTAACAACAATAAAATTCCTTAACTATGAAATTACCTTTTTGACAGATAAATGTGAATTTTTTTTCAGAGTGGAAGAAGGGAATACATTTCCATCTTGGCTCCTGAAAAGATTACTAGGAAAGGCCAGACCTTTGCAGGGATGCTATATGGGTCATTGTTTCTTTTAAGAAAAATTCTGCAATTCTAAATTTATTTATTTATTTATTTATTTTAATGTAAAGAAACACAGAGTTTTCTCCCTACAGATGAAAATGGAAGTATGTATTCACTTTTAAGAAATTTAGGCTCAGTGTAATATTCACGTTTTCAGGATCCAAACTCTTCTATATTTATGGATGCCATTTTATAATTTTAACTTTAAAATTATTCCTTTAGTAAGTTCTCCTCAGTGGATGCAAGTTAAAGATGATGGATTTCCTGTACAAGGCAGTGAAGACTTGTTGGTAGTTGGACTGGCAGTATGCTGGGGTGGAAGAGATGCCTACTACATCTCTTTGCAGCAGATTCAAGACCAGACTGGTGAGTGAGTGGACGGGCTGTGCTGTGTTACACGATACCGCGTTTCAAGAAAGTGCCTTCAGCAGATAGGTTTTGGAAGTGTTTTGAGTGTCTCAAACCCAGCTCAGCTGTGTGATGGGGTGATTTAACCATACTACTGAGCAGTCTTAAGTGTTGAACACCCTTGAACATGTTGCTGTGGCTTCATCTATGCTGCTATATAAATTAGGCCAGGTAATTGGCTCAAGCACTGGACTGCTGAGAATGTATATGGGTAAAATGTTAGCTTACTCCTATGTTCTCTTTAGCTTACTTGCTTTTCTCTTTCAACCTTTTCCAATTTTTGCTCTCCAGAACAAATCTGACACTTGAATGCTGAGCATAACCTAGCCTGTACTGTGTGGGCTCGTGGCTAGGGTTTGATCCCTGAGTCTCCTTTGTTTAGTAGCACAGACACATCATGTTGCTTTGTCTGGCTTGATAAAATACAAAATGTCAGTATAGGTTTATTACTATTTGATCACATTCCAGCTATAGGTTTTGTGCTTTAAATGATTACATTTAAGATTTTTTTTCCTCTTGCTTTTCTTATCATGCAGTGGGTAAAAAAGATGTTTTGGTTCTTTTTCTTCTATTTTCTGCCTTAGAAATCAGTATGAGTTTGGCACCTCCACCTTTGGACAAAAACCTACCTGTAACAGAGAGACTGTATCATCTGCACCTGCACCTGCAGAAGAAGCCCAAGCAGGAGCGCTCACTTGTCATGTATAACTTCATTCAGCACTACAAGACTCTGGTGATGGCTTGTGGCATCTCCTTGGAAGGAAGTTTTGAGGACCCAAAGGTCTGCAAGTTTAAGAAATTTAGCTTGGGTAAAACTGCTAGTTTCAACACACCAGTGGAAAGACAGGAGTACCTTTTGGTACTTTCCTTTGGTTATTTAGATTTGAACATGCACACGTGTCGGGGGGTTTAGTGAAATGTTCTTACAAGGGGAA
Source organism: Merops nubicus (assembly GCF_000691845.1). NCBI lineage: Eukaryota > Metazoa > Chordata > Aves > Coraciiformes > Meropidae > Merops > Merops nubicus. Next base: position 10,900 of record NW_008606505.1, read on the forward strand.
ATCTGGAGCTGTATATAGAGGAGACCTCTTCAGCTGTGTGTGTTCGTGGTGCTTGCAAGGGAAACAAGAAGTGCAGTGATAGATTAACACATTAATCTTTCAGGCTGGGTGGCACTTTGCAGGCTTGGGTGGGGAGAATGAAGGTAAATCTCCCCTGTCCCACTGAATAGGGCTGAACTCTTGTTGCTATAAGAAGCTTGGGACTAAAAGAGCAGAGTGCTTCTTGTCAGATGATTGATTATGAGAGCAGAAGACTTCGTAAGCAAAAGATTTACCTGCTGTGTCTATACAATATCAATGGTAGCATTCCACTTGGCTGCCTTTGGCTACCACCTTGCCAAGGTGTTCCACACAGACAAACTTAATTTTTCATACCAATGCATAGTTTTAGGATAAAATTAAAGAACAATGAAAGTAGCACCTTTCCCTGCACTGTGCCATGTATTAAATGGATTTATACTATTTTTTTTTTAATTTTGGTGATGCAATGAATATATACAAACACACACATCCCTCCTCCCCTCCCCCTTGTGTGTGTATGTGTGTATATATATAGGTGTGTATATATACATATAGACACAAGCACAAATGTGGGTTTTATCTTCTGCTTGTATGACAGAGAGGATGCAGAAACCTGTATTTTATTCTATTTTGACACAAGAAAATGAAATATAGCTATAAGTGAAATTGCTTTGAAGACAATGGGATCGATGAGGCTTGCCAAGAATAAAATTTGCCTTACAGAGTTCTTGGTACCAGTGCTGATGTGCAAAATATAGGATAGCTCAGCTGGACTAGTATTCTAGATGAATTGCAAGTTCTGATTTTTACAAAGTCAGTTTTGAGATTAAACATGTTTTGATCCTGTTTTTCATATTTAATCCCCTTTGTGTTAGGTTTTAATAAATGAAAAAAAAAAAAGATAATTTGAGATGTGTTTAGTTGACAAAGGGTAAGGTTTTCAAATATAGAGAATCAACTCTGAGAATTAAGCTTTTTGGTGACTTATGCCCTCTTGAAGGTTTTGTCTCACATCGTGTAACTTAGCCAGAAATTATTTAAGTCTACCTGCCAAATGAAGTAAAATAACCTGCACTATAACCCTGCATTAACCTCCAGTTAAATGTTTACATTGTATTATGACTAAAATTGAAGAAAAAGTCTCATGGAGGTCTCCCTTTTTGAAGGTGGCATGTTGGCTGCTTGATTCTGGCTCTAAGGAACGTACACTTCACAACATGGTGACTAACTTTCTCCCCAGCGAGCTGCCTCTGCTGGAAGGGGTAGGCACTGGCCAAGGGGTGCAGAGCCTGGGGCTTAGTGCCAGTGAAGATCACTCTGGGCGGTACAGGGCAGCAATAGAGTCTGTGCTTGTCTTCAACATCATGAACCAACTCCATAAGGAACTGCAGAAGGAAAATCTGACAGGTAAAGAGAGCTCCTACACTTGGGGGCAAAGATGGAGGGTAAAGGTAGTTGTGCTGAATGATGAGTGGAGAAGAGATGAGATATGAAAGTTCTTCAATAAGTATATTCTGTGGCAAAATGTTCATTTGTTAAAATAAGAGGAAACTTCCCTTGGAAGTACATCTGTTTTGTCAAAAATTAAATTAAAATTAAAATATAGTTTTTATATCCCAAATACCAATCAGTTTCACTGGTTGAGGTAATAGCAGAGTCTATTTTAAGTTTGTGTCAAACAGATCTCCATTTCCCAGGTGAGTATCCTGGCTGTTCTGAGGGGACTTGTGGGTCTGTCTGTGGTTTCTCATTAACGTTTTCAAAAGCTTTTGCATTTCCTTGTCAGAAGCAATTCCTAAAGTCCTCAAGTGTTTTCTGAAGGAGATTTATTGCTCTTTGGATTGCCCATATAACTTTTTTTGCCATGTATGTGTTCTGTCCATGAAACTTTTTTGTGATGTCATAGTGGGTGATCCAGCATGTTTGCACTAATATTTGCTGAATGCTTGTCTCTGTTTAAAAACAAGTAAGCAAACAGAAAACCCCCAAACCTTAAAACACATACCTATTAGTGGGCTTTATGATTGTTTCCCCTAAATTGTTTCCAAAGCCAAAGATTAGGATCCAATCTCACTGAAGTCTTTTATTGTAAGCTTACCACATAATTTATGATCATGAGAGCTTACTATCATAATTTCTTACTATGAAATATTCCAGAAAAAAAAAGTATTTAAATTAAATCTATATTAAAATATTTCAGTGTGTCAGGACTCTTAGAATTTAAAAAAAACCAGAATGCCCCAGTTGTTTTTTTATGAGTTTGTTTATCTGCAGTTGATCTTTTTGGTGTTATTCTTGGGGTTTTTACTTACTACAGATGTATTTTCTAAAGTGGAGATGCCCACCCATTATTGCTTGGCTCTGCTGGAGCTGAATGGCATCGGTTTTAGCACCACAGTATATGAAACCCAGAAACAGGTCATGCAAGCTAAACTGAGTGAGATTGAGACCAAGGCATACCAGCTGGCAGGCCACAGCTTCTCCTTGACCAGCCCTGATGACATTGCAGAGGTATGTGAGGGTTAAGGTGGGAGGGGTAGAACTTTCTAAGTTGCCCTCATGAGGCTTTTTGTTACACTTAAGACAAGACACTTCTTGGGCAGGCTGCCTGTGAAGAAAAGACAAAACACAAACTGAACTCTGCTCAGAGTTGATTTGTCTTTGCGCTCATGGTAAACTTGCTGCCTGCAAGGTGCTGTGTGTCTCCTGATTGTCCCAATCATCATCCCAATTTCTGCTAACTTTAGCAGAAATAAAGAAGATAGAAGTGGAAATAAGCATGTGGCTTGTGTAGGATCTTGGCTTCTCACGGCACATGAGATGATCTTCCAATTAAATGGCTTTTGGAATCTTTTGAATGAATGGTGTGGGGCTAGAGAATCTTCTTTGCAGAACCAGTGCACACAAGATGTGATATCATGAGTCTAAGAATAGTTGTACTGAATAAGTTCTATTGTCATCCTTGTCCCTATACAGGCGTGAAAGAGGAGGAAAGACTATTTTAAAAGTTCTGAATCAAAAACTGTCCGTTTTCAAGAATCTATATAGAACTGGTTTTTTTAAAGCCTAAGAAACAGATTTCTATGTAACTTAGCAATGCTTTTATTGCTGAAGGACTTTGCTATATATTTTTAATGTATGTTACATTGAATCATAGGAATAGGTTATAATTGCTATGCATGTTTTTTCTCCATTTGTTTCTTTTCTACATACTAATTTCTTGCTGAAGGACTGTAGGTTATATGGAAATAGTCAAAATTAGCAAGTAGCCATCACTAAAAGAAGTTTCACAGAAGTATTCCTGCTTTTTTGCAAATGCAGAAGTTTTGCTCTGTGACAGTAGTCTAGTTAGAACTCCTGAAATAGTGCTCAGTTCTAATTTCACTCTGCTTCCTGGAAAAGGGGGAGGAAAACTTTTTCTGAAATGCTGTTCTCTGAACTACAGAAGCTTGTTTCTCACGTGGAAATTGGTAATTTTTTGTTAGTACAGCTTTACCTTTCTAATTTTGTGTCAGTAAAACTGCACTACAAAAATGTGAGAGGAAAGCTTCTATTGCCTTTTCCCAGCTGTGAAGTGAACCACAATAGCTGCTAAATAGTGTATAATGCTACACAGAAACGTGGAATGAAAAATCAAGTACTGTGTTCTGTTGTCAACAAGTGAGCATATACTTAATATTCCAGCTCTTGGCAATTCTTTAGAAAAACTAATATTCTGGCTATTATGTTAAAGGTATATGTGACCACCTCCTCCTGTACCATTCATGCTGCTCCGAAGCCTGCTCCCTGCTAACACTTCTGTTTTTTTCCACCAATGCTCTTCCCACTTTTAGTCCTCTTAACATTATGTAGCGTTACAGTTGACTGTCAGCAGTAACCTCACTTATAGGATGGAGTTAATTACCTATTCCAAAACCATACCTCTGAACTCAAACTTACAATGTTCAGAAAATGAGATTTTAGATTGCATTTTGTAGTTAATTAAATGAGGAGGAATAACTTTGATAGCAGAGATCTTTAATCAGCTTTTTAATTACCTGAAGCATTCGTACTATCCTTTGTTTGGAACAAGCTGTTTAAGTGCTCAGCTGCTATTTGTTTTCTCATGGGAGTAGTAGCATACAGAAACTGATTTCAAATGCTTATCTCTTTCAGGTTTTGTTCCTAGAGCTGAAGTTGCCCCAAAATGGAGATGTGAAAGTTCAAGGGAGCAAGAAAACTCTGGGTTATACCAGAAGAGCAACTGCTAAAGGAAACAGGGTTAGGTTGAGCAAACAGTTCAGTACAACTAAGGTACAGTAAAGTCTGTTTCTAGTCTGAAGATGACTGTAAAAATAACTCCCTCTTACTTTACACATCTGCTGCTTAGATACATTTGAGTTAGGTGCACTGACTTAAATGGAAGTAAATTTTAACGGCTTTTTGCTCCTCCAGTTACCACTGGAAATTCAAACTGGATTCTGCCTTCTGTGTTAGCTGAATTATTAACCCCTCCTGCTTTCCTAAAGCCTGAGCCTAATGAGGGCATAACTATAAATAGCAGGCTTCAGTAAGAATAAATCAGACAGAATTTGATTTCTAAAACCATGTGTAAGACCAAAATAGCACAATAATTTTGTAAAGCAAATAGTAGAATAATTTTTCAACATCAGCTTGAAAGATACTTAAATACCATGGTGATTAAATACAGTATTTTCCCTGCCTGGTACTACCATATCTCTATTTTGTGCTTCAGGGAATTTTTCTTCAGAGTGGCTGCTCTGATGGCTTATAAAATTTAGTATATAATAAGCTTATATATATGTGAAGGCTATTGACGTGCTTGCCAGTTGATAAATATTGTGGAGCTGCATTAATGTCAACTGCTTGAGGCTAAGGGGTGTTCTTGCCAGACAAGTGATATTAGCAGATATATATGTTCCCTGTTTTCAGGGCTCATTAATCTGTATTATTTTCTTAGTTTCCCCTTGTTCAGTGTAGTTGGTTCTTGGAAGACAAGTATTGATTTCTGAAACTCAAGTGGCAGTGAACATGTGAGTGTGGTGGTGGTGGCAGAGCAGGGAGCAAAAAGCAAAGTGAGAATTTCCTCCTTTTGTGATGTGTGGAGGGATGAGGCTGCAGCTGCCTGCTGTATACAAAAAAATGTTATTTTGAGAAGTGTTTGTATGCCACTGCCTTTTGAAATTCTTGTTAGTCCTTCATATTTCTGATTTAACTGAAAGGATTTGATTGCTGGTGATCAGCTTTGTCTTTCAAGGAGCACAGTCAAGGGTTTCATTTTATATGTTCCTACTGTATGGATAGGAGAGAGCAGGGAGAAAAATATGCAAGAAGATGGAGGAGGAGCAGTAATGCTGGGCAAGAGGAGACAACGTAGGGGACCTATGGCAAGTAATACTTCATTTGATCATTTCAGGTGATTTATTGGTTGATGCAGACTGTGTGGTGACGAGGGTGCAAAAGCCCAAAGAGAAGTGATTGCCAAATGTGCAATAAAACTGCTTTGATTGCCAAGGTGTAGGTGGTATAAGTGGAGGGTATATCCATTTAATTTTAAGGCAATGACATTGGAGGCTCGCTGTGGGTGAAGGAGTTGCTTTTTCTCTGCAGAACTGCAAAAACTTTATAAAGCTTTAGAGGCAGTTGATTAGAGTTGTGCCCTTTTCTCCCTTCAAGGATGTTTTGGAGAAATTGAAGACACTTCACCCATTGCCAGGGCTGATACTGGAATGGAGGAGGATCAACAACGCCATTACTAAAGTGGTGTTTCCACTACAGAGGGAAAAGAGATTGAATTCTGCTCTGGGAATGGAAAGGATATATCCAGTGTCACAGACTCACACAGCTACAGGTAAAGAAATAAGGGCAAAATCCTCACTTCTTACTGATATTTTTTCTTTATGTATGTGTGGGCAGTTTTTCTAGGGGAAAAAGGTAGGAAATGAAGCCTGTGGTATACTTCAGCCAAATGGAAATATTGAAATACCTGTTTATTGTGAATCTGCCTTAAAAGTTTAGATCTGTTAAAATAGCTTTTATGTTCACTGAGCACTATTATTCTTTTCTTGCATGTATTATCATGTAAATTTCTGACCCCAAAACAGGTTCTGGATCTGGGAGTTTCTAATTAGTGGTACAGCAATGCTGCAGGAGAACCAGCTCAAGCCCATTAAACCTGAACTGTTTTTGATTTTCTTCAGTTTTCTCAGTGGTCATGTCTTGTGCTGCCCCTCCTACTGCTTGTTTTTTGGAGATGCAGATGTGTATTCAGCTGTGTTAAGTTAGAAGAACTCTTGCACACTTAGTCCTGTCTTGTGTTCCTTCTCAGGTCGAATAACCTTTACAGACCCAAATATCCAGAATGTGCCAAGAGATTTTGAGATTGAAATGCCAACTGTGGTTGAAGAAAGCCCACCCTCCCGAGCCCATGGAAACGTAAAGCCTCGTGCCGTTCCTGGGGGCAGGTAGGAGGATCTTGGCAGAGCTTCTGCCTACTCTTCTGATGTTCATGTGGTGCAGCTGTCAAATTTCTTTCTGACTTCACCTGTGGCTGCTGTCATGGCAGTGTGACTTGTTACTCAATGTTTCTCTTACAGTTTCAGGGGAATAAATACCTAAAAATCAGTGACGCATGAAAGACCTAATAATGCTAACAACATGTGGCTCCCTGTAGTCACTTTTTGAAATTCTTTATGAAACCCTACAGTGAGATTAGCATTATGCTCCTAACTGTTGGATGAAAAACCTGAGTGTGAAAAGTAACTAAACTGAGGTTAGGATCTGGTTTGGCTTTCTAAGAGCTACTCTGAAAGAGGATGGGAGATTGTGGAAGAAGCAGAAGAAAGTTCATCTGCTGTGCAGCTCCCTCTGTAAAGGAAGTGAACATAGTTTTCATTCTTTGTTAGAATTTAGAATTTCATTGGTGGTAATGAAGCAGAGAAGATTTCTAAATCTGGTTTCTGTTAACCAAACACCCTATTTTGACAGCATTACATTCCAGTGCCTAAATGGTTGTGTGGAAGACTAGTGAAATATCAAGCTGGATCTTTTAGCGGCTAGCTTGTGAGCTTTAGGACTTCATACTTGGTGGTGGTTTTCTTTCTTCCAGGTTACTCTTTCCATTCAGGTTTTTGTCCCACATGTGTCACCTGAGTGACTTTATAAAAGTCTTTTTTTCCCACAGCAAGATGTGAGAAATGTGAGAAGTTTTTGGCTCTTCTGTCTTTTCCTATGACCGTGTTTCTAACATACTTGTACCTTGAGTAGGTCATGAGAACGAAGCCCAGGAGTAGCAGGATCTTGTCCATCTCTCTTCAGAAGAACCAGGCCTAGCTTTGGAGGCAGAAATGTCATTCTGAGAAATAGCTCTAGCAGTACTCGGGTTTGCAGCAGCTTTGCAGGGTGGTTGGAGAGTGGGCTGGGTTTTTAAAGTCTTCCCCATAAAGAAACAGCCCGTAGAGAGAATGGAGTGCTTGCTGGAATTTGAGAGAGGTCTGCTTCTCAGGCTGACTGTTAGGACTACATTGCTTTGTGAAGTGGCCACTGTGTTAGGAAGACAGGTAATCCTAAAGGCACAGAAATTATTCCTGCCACAAAAGAAGCTGTCAAGCAGCCTAAATCTGATAGGCCTTCCAAACATTGTTCCAAACTGTCTTTTATGTTAGCAATTACTATTACTGTTCCTTCCTCTTGTTGTTAGAAGCTTCTAACCAAATGAGTGTAGCTAAATTAGATCATGGTGTAAAGCACTTACTCACCAACTGAACTGGGAACCTATGCTGGACAGTGTGATTCTCTACAGTTCCCTTATGTTGTGCCTCACCTTTATTTCTTTTGAAGATTTATTCCTCTGACTTTGTGCTATCTTTCATCTCCTTGATCCCCCCTATCCTTCAAATGGCAAGGTAGAAGAAGAAAAGGAAGTGCACAAGGGGAAGAGCATGATGTCTTTTCTGTGCTTGTCTGAAACTAGTCTGAGAAATACCTTTTCATTCTGATGAAGAAATTGCTCAGATCCTTGATCCAAACGTCAAGGACTTACAAAGGCCTTTTGGCTTCCAGTGAAGAACTCAATGGACTGGCTGGTAGACAGGTGCTGACGGGAGTAGGTGGTGTGGATGGTGTCACATCTGTGCCCTGTTCGATGGGTGCACTGATGGATACAATTTCATCTGCACATACCAGTGGCTTGGTGAGACAGGAGAGTGAAGCAAGCCTGAAGAGGCTGCAGAGTACCTGTATGCCACTGTAAAATTCTGACCTTCTGGAAAAGAAAATCAGGTTGCTTTGAGGCAATTTTTTTTGTCAGTCTTTAGAGAGGAAACATGCAGTGTTTTATGAGCGTGTCTTCTGCAGCTATCCACAGTCATGAGGCTGATGTTGTGCATGCAGTTATGAGCATGTCTTCTGCAGCTTGTGCTCTGCTTTCATAGGCTTACGTGTATGTGTGCATGCATCCACAGTCATGAGGCTGATGTTGTGGGGAAATCTGCTCTGTTTCTACCAGGTATGGGATGGTGGAGGCATTCTGCACATGGGAATGATGTTGAAGATCTGGTGCTCAAGGTGGAGTGTTGAATTTTTAGGGTTCCTGTAGGACTCCTTTACTATCTTTCTGGAATGCATTTATCACGGATGTGGGGCCTTTCATCTTACGTGTTTTGGAGTGGAAATACCCAGTTTCTGAACCAAGCCCTGAATGTACTAGAAAGATTTATCCCTAAATCTGGTTCAGAGTCAGTAAAACCCTTCAGATGTACACCTCTGTCAAATTCCCCAACAATCAAATGTAGGTATGGATTGTCCACAGGGGTGAAATAGAGGCTACTGTCTTGCTTATTTTCACTGATTCTTTGTGGCAAAAATGATGGTGCATCTTCAAGTGTTTTAGAAATTGGTGAAGAACAGTCATTCTTTGTCTCCACAGATGTAGAAAGCGTTCCAGTATTTTGCTTAATGGCCTGAAGGTTCAGGCTGAAGACAGATCTGAAGAAAGAGGAATACCATTTTCTGTTAGCATGAGGCATGCTTTTGTTCCCTTCCCAGGTAATGCCAAGATCCTGCTCTGTAATTGTTAAGAATATAGGTAACAAAAAATCCTAGCTCTAATGAAGAGTTAAGAGTTGATGGCAGTGTATATCTGACTAAGCAGCCTACCTGGGAAAACTGAAGCAGTAGTTAGCATGCCCTCAAAATTATTCACAGAACTGTAAAGGAGAGAGTTTCAGCTGGGTGAAGTATTCAGATGTTATAATTCAAATGTTCCCACCTTCATTTCCGCTTGAAGAAAACTTGTTTTTTAAAGAGGTCATTTAGGCAGCTCTTAATACAGAAATTTGACTCTATCTGGTGTTCTTTTTATCCAAATGTCAGTTCCCACATGGCCTGCCCCGGCTCAGTACACTCTGCTGGTCTGATGACTGTGCTGATCGTTCCTACCAGGTGCTAGACTTTTAAACACATACCTGGTTGGGCACTTGCCTGTGTGTTGTTGATGGATTGTAGATACAGGGGCTAAATGGAAAGCAGGCAGGCCTGGACATTGGAGAAACAGGATTTGTCTAATGGAAATGGTTATGGAGAACTGTCAGAGCAAAAGGTACCAGGACACCTTCAGTCCTTCTTGCTAGAATGTTGGTTGGAATGTTGCTGGAGTAATTTATGAAATAATGATTTCTGCTACTGTCTTGGCTCTAGGTGGCTTGATCTTGGCTGCTGATTACTCTCAGCTTGAACTGAGGATCCTTGCTCATTTGTCTTGTGACTGTCGACTTATTCAAGCTTTGAACAGGGGTACTGACGTCTTTAAGAGCATTGCAGCAGAATGGAAGAGGATTGATCCTGAAGCTGTTGGAGATAGGACCAGGCAACAAGCTAAACAGGTAATTTTTACGAAAAAAAGTCAGCAGCAGCTTTCTGGGCAGGAAGGTTCAGTGTTTGAAACATCAGGGAGTCACAATGATACAGTTTTATCTTGGGGTTTGGCCATGATTGTTTAATAGTTTCTTTGTATGTTCACCCACCCTCAGTATGTTTCAACTGGAGCTGTCTGGATTTTGAACAATGAGGGTGGAGAAAAGCAGCCTGAATGGCTTGAACTTAGAGGCAGTCTTTTCTTCTTGAATGCTTGTACTTTTCCCCATACGCTTGTCTTCCAGTGAATCACATTTTGGTTTGGCTCTGCTTTCTCTGCATGGCTCACCATATGGTTGCTGTTCTTCACACTGTCCTCTGGCAGATTTGCTATGGAATCATCTATGGAATAGGAGCAAAATCTCTAGGCGAGCAGATGGAGATTGATGAAAATGAAGCTGCCAGTTACATTGAATCCTTCAAATCAAGATACACAGGTTTGGATATGCCTGCTTGGGAGCTATGTGGTGGTGGTTGTTGGGTTTAATCCTTTCTCTCCGATGTTTGTTCAAATCCTAAATTTGTCTCAGCCCTCTACTACTCCTGTATCTTTTTCAAAAGCCTTTCATTGTGAAAAAGTCCAGCACATGAGCACAGTAGTTTGATAGTCCATAACGTTTTACCTTACGTTCTGGTTTTATTAATTTTTAGGACCTTGTTATTTGCTTACTACATTAATTGTTTTGGTGGTTTTAAAAGTTATTTCATAAGCCCTTGGGGATTCATTTTAAGACTCTTAACTTTCTGGATAAGAAACACCCTTTTCCTTATTAAAACACATAGCTTCAAAGAATATGCAATACCACTTTACACCACAGTTAAAATTTTTAGATGTAGCCATTTCTCTCTTCTTGTCTTCTGCTTTCTTTGAGTTTAAAACTATTTTGCCTGTAAACCTTAAATTTTTATCCATCTATTCAACGCAACTCTTCCATATTTTGTAAGTAGACATTGTTGCATTTTTAAGAAGCAAATTAATTTTTAGGAAAATTATAGAAAGAGTAGAGCTGCAATAAGAAAAAGAATGGAGGACAAATTGGATGAGAGACAGCTAGCTCTAATCATAAAACTTCAAAATGAGTTGGAAAATTATGTTCTGGAGATTCGGGGTTTGTTTCTTTAGGAGAGAGATACTGAGAGATATGTCCTATTAAGAGTCTGTTTAGTCTCCAGTAATTTCTGGATAGTCTTTCCTTCATTAGAAATAACTTCCTGCTTCCTCCCTCTCGCCACACGTGTGTCCGTACAAGCTCTGCAATGTACCATCTATTGTGACATCACTTCTTTCCCAGGCTGATATGCTAAATTACATACCTAATACATTGACTAATGCTGTCAGTCTTGAATAGAATCATTGAACAGAATCATAAAATCATTTAGGTTGGAAAAGACCTTTAAGACCATCGGGTCCAGCTGTTAACCCAGCACAGCCAGGTCCACCACTAAACCATGCCACTAGGCACCATCTTAAATAGCTCCTTTTACATTTTATATCTTTAAATCTTGGGAAGAAACTGCCTGAAGTTAACTTTTTCCATGTTAGTGCAGTTGTTACCTGAACTTGCAGTGAAAGGGACTCTTCGTTGTCTCACCTTTCTTTGACCTATGTTTCTTTTTAACACCTTTGGTGGATTCACTTCTTCCCTTGCAAAGTGCAGGTGTGTGAATTTCTTTCATCCTTGAATCTGAAGTGACACGGCCTGAAGTCAGGCAGCCTGAGGCATCAGAGGCCCTGACTTCTGCTTTCAAATTACTCTCTTCCTACTACTTGTCTTTCCAGTGCTTGTCCAGGTCCTGACCTCTCCATTGTCAATAGTACACGTATGATCCTCTGTGCCTGGGCGCTCTGCAGAATGGACTTCCTACCTCCTTGTGCACAGATGGATATTCTGACACTGTCTCTCTTCCACCACAAAGGTCTTAATAAGTTTCCCAGCAGAGCTGTGAACAGGCTGAATGAGTGTACTCTTGTCTGCTGATAGATGCTAGGAAACTGGAAGAATTACCTTTGTTTTGCTTAGGTGTCCCAGACCCCTTTCAGTGACGCCAGTGAAAACCCAGCATGCAACAGCAGCTGTTCTAGGAAAACCTTTTCTTCCACAGGGATGCAGAAATTCTTGAGGGACACAGTGAGGAGCTGCAGAAAAGATGGATTTGTGCAGACCATTCTGGGAAGACGGAGATACCTGCCAGCTATCAATGACCCAAACCCCTACAGTAGAGCTCATGTATGTTGAGTGCTTTTTAATGTTATTAAAAATTTATTTTTAAAGCATGAGATTTCTTTGCATATCTGTATCTGCGGTTTTACAGGGTCTATGAGCCATTTTGGTCACAACCTTCTACTTTTTACTTAGTTCATTGTTCCCTCAGTAGTTCTCTAAATAACAGCTTTTGTCATGGTCTGCTTGACGTAAGTCTTCTGTGACGGGGTGTACAGCTATCATCACTGTGCTAACCTCACTTCAGAACTCCCACATTGGAACTGGAGTGAGTAATTTATTGAAATAAGTGGACATGATTTTAAAAATCCACACAGCTTTAACTCTTCCAGACAGTTGCTCCCACTTAGCAGTCTTTGTATGTTATATGCTATTAACACTTGAACAAGAAAGGGCATTTAAGCCCTATATTTTGTGGTATTTGTTTCTTCTCTTATTTCCTGTCAAAGGAAAATTGCTCTAACTTGCTAGATAAATAGTTACTTGACGTCATTGTGAAGGCATATATTTTTTTGTTTTTCAAGGTAATTTTGGACATCTGTCATAGACTCTACTTCAGTAAGAGTGAATTGACCCCCTGGGGTGATGTTGGTGTGTTTCTGTGGGAACAAAGCATTATACTTCTCACTAGGAAGCTGGATCAGGTCATGTGGAATTAGAGACTAGAGTAGAACAGGGATAAAGCGTGGGGGAATGTGTGCTCCAAGTAGTTGAAAGTGAAAGGAGGAGACTATCAAAAAACTTTTGAGATTTTTTTAATCTGAAGGATACTTCATCATGAAGCTTTGTAGATGCACCTTCTCTTCAACTTTGATTTATTCTTTAAAATAATATTAAAGACAAGTTAATTATCTTCACATTTATTTCAGCTTCCTTATAACTTTTAGCACACATTTCAGATCTAATCAAAGAGAGAAGAACCTTTGAATACAGTTTTTTTGTCTGAGGAGGGTGTTGGTAGAGAGATTGCTTGTGTGGAAAAAAAAATGTGTCATAGTGTGGTCTGGTGTGTTTTTACACATTTACAGCACAGCTGGAATACTCTGGCAGTCAGAATTCAGTGTAACATACCAGTTTATTAGTCCATGTAATCCAGCTTCTTGCCTTTGGTTATCCATTCCTGATGGTTTTTAAGATAGTCAGAAGTGTCTTGGATTACCTGTGAGAATTTTCTGCTCCTCATGAAACTGTTATCATGTGTAAATGCTTCTCGTTCTTGTGGCTTGTTATTACCCTTAATATTAATTCTAAATTTGTGGAAATCCTGCTTCTCTCAGTCACCTGGAAAAATTTTGTGTCTGAAGCTAGTCTAGTTTGTCTGTCTTGGGCAGATACAACAAACTCTTTATCTGGAGGTTTTACTATGCCTGTATTTGGTCATGTATTTATTCTTTTTAATGAAGTGCATGTGGTATGCTGGGTTTAATTTATTTTTTTGGGTAGGTTTTGAGAACAACTATTTCTATTTAGGCAGAGCGACAGGCTGTGAATACAACTGTTCAGGGATCTGCTGCAGATATTGTCAAAACAGCCACAGTGAACATTCAGAGGCGCCTGGAAGCTTTCTCCTCTGTGACCAAGTCCCACGGACATCTGGAGAGCTCTTTCAAGAGAGATAAGACTGGTATGCTCACCTCCACCTTGCACACTAGAGCAACACTTTCAATGTTACTTAGTAAAAAAAAAAAAATTAATAAAATTGCCTAAAAAAAAAGGAAAGAAAATGTCTTCTAACCCCGACAGTGGCAAGTCTGCAAAAGTTGGCAGTGGGAGTCCACATGTGATGTGGTCCATGATGTTACCACAGAATTGTTCAGAAGTAGGAAGGAGAAACTGAGCAGATACTCTGGTTTCAAAGGAAGTGAATAAATATATCTTTATAGAGTGGAACAACTTCTAGTTCAAAAAATACATCATTTTGTTAGAATTAAGTCTGGGATTTGTTGACTGGAATTTGATGTACAGAGGCTCCACATGAGTATGTTATGAAGGACTTGAGAGTATAAATTTCTTCTGGCTGAAGATAGCAAGGTTGTGCTGGAATATTCATTCCCAGAGGAGCACTACAAAGACTTTTTTTAGTGTAGTATAGATGTGTTTCTTCATCAGTCGTATTTTTAGAAATACAGCGTAAGGGATGGAGTGCTAACGTTCTTTGATAGTTCATATGCTTCAACCTGAAACATGAAGCTGTCTTAATATGAGGGTCTGATTTGTAGGACTGAGAAAGAAAACTAAATAATTAATTGCCACATCTCCAAAAGTATGTCAGGGAGTTTTATTTTAGAGAGACAGGATTCAGAGGTCTGATATGAGTAGAAGGCATGTGGTTGCCAGAGCTTCTCACCCGTTCCAGGAGCAGCAGCTACTGACCTTTGGCCAGTGTAATTGTTGGAAGGTGGGTAGACACATTTGTGACAGTTTTTCCTCCTTTTGATACCAGCTCTTTCAAGAACTGGAAAGGATTCTTTTTCAGCAAGTTATAAATTGCCTGTGCCATCAGGGAAGCATCCTGCATCACGTGGCTTCCTCAACATTGATGCTTCAGTGTGAGGCTTGTGTGAGGAACTGATGATGCTGTGAAACCCTTCCTGTAGTTGTGGAGTCCTCGTTAGCTAACTTGAGAAATAAATAACGTTTGAGTCTGTGTGTGTCAGGTTGTATTTGTGTTTTTTTGTTTTTTTTTTTTGTTTTTTTTTTTTTAAATTTTACCATGGAACAGTTTGTTCTGTTCTATTTTTGTCAGGCAAGGCCTATCAGGATCCTGTTTTTGTCAGCTGCTACCTTGTTTATTCAAAAACTGCTCTTTTTTCTTTCCTTTTTTTTAATCAGGAGTAGTAGCTACATTTTCAGATAACTGCATTCTGGAGAATGCTTACTGCCTTTTTAGACTAGCCATGAAAATGATTTTGTAAGAAAATCAGAATCCTAATTCATTGCTGGAGAGAACATTGTAAACCGACTTCTGATTAAACTTGACATAATTTTGTTTAAAATTTACTTTTAAAACAGATGGTTCAGGAGACACAACTGTCTCTTGCTTCTGTTCTGATTCATATCTTTATAACGTAAGGTTGAAATGTTTATATCTAAAATGCTTTTCATTAACATTTTTCTCTCAGTAGCTGTACAAATATTGATAGAACAGTAATGTTTTGGGGTTTTATCTCTAGGCATGGGCTTTTTCATTTTAAAGTTCCTTATGTTCTTTTTCTCATCATTAAGAACATGTGAGGGTGTTTTAATTACAGGAGACATGCCTTTGCATAATGGTATCTAACAAACTGCTCTTCACTTGTGTAGGAAAACTAGTGAGGAAGAGGAGCAGAGGGATGCTGCATCCCATCAGCGGAGGTTTCTTTATCCTTCAGCTGCACGATGAGCTCCTCTATGAGGTTGCAGAGGATGATGTCATCCAGGTACAGCCATACAGTTACTTTTTCAGCTCTCTACTGCATTATGATGTTTCAAACAAGCCTTCCTTCTAGGGGCTCAGCTTCTCTTCCCTGAATCTTTGCTCTCTGTGCACTTAAAGGTCTGTGAAGATGGTGTTAAATTGGTTTAAAAATTGTATTCTATACCCTTTTGTTTTCAGACTCAAGTTCCTTCTTCCAGCATGTGCTTTGATGCTTTTAACAACAGTTTGTGCAACTTCCTGCAACACTTGATAAGTGAAGTAGCTTGATGTTCTCAACAGGGTTAGGGGGATGTTTCTCTGAGTTTAGAGGCTTGCCTCCCTGTTTACACTCGTGTCTTCTGGTGCCTAACTTAGAACATGCATTGTTACAGCTGTGGTTAGTACTCTTTGTAGTGAAAGGAGGATTCTGTACTTTTGGTACTTGTTTCCTCATTCCCTACCTATGGGTCTTTCTGGTAGGAGTGTTATGGTGCTGGTTATCAGCATGTCTGTGTGCACTCCTCCACTGTGTAGGTGCTCCTGTGCCTAGGCATAGTGGTGTCTGTGTGACAGCTTTCAGCAGCAAGTGTTTTAGCCATTTGTTGGCAGCTCCTTGTTCTCCCAAGTTGGGAGCACAAATGCAAGAGGGTTCTTAGTGTGTCCTTCCACAGCCCTGTGGAATGTCTTCTTCCCAGTTCTGTTCTGTGCATACACATCCTTAATGAGAAAAGGCCCTCTCCTGATGGCAAGCAGGAATACAGAGAGCTTTCAGCAATACCGACTGGCCTGAGTGGGTTTTTTTGGGGTGGTGTTTTTTTTTTAAGTAAGAACAGAAGGTTAATATTTTTCTCCTGAATCTTAGCTCAAGCTTCTATTCATTTTGCCAGCTCTGTTCAGACATCTGCTGCTTCAGTCCAGGTAGGCTGTATTAGAGATGAAAAGGCTTCTAATTTTCTTTCTGTAGAAAACTGAAATCCCCTGAGTACAGGCCTTTATTTCTTTAGATACTGACTCCAAGTTGTCACAGTGTCCCCAGAAGAACTGGGGCCAAGTAAGTGGATTTGCTTATTATCTAATATATTTCCGTTTTTCATTAACAACCCCAACTTCAAGGGCAGTTATTACCAGGTTTTCTACTTGCCTTCAGCTATAGATCTGTCCATAGATTTTTCTGGGCAGTCACTTAAAACAGCATATGTATACAAGGTGTGTTTTCTAGACACAGGCTTTCCTTGTGAGTGCCAGATTTGCTTGTTTCTCAACAATTTCTGTCTAGCTGAGGCAACAGGGTACTTCTTACCCCTTTGAGTTAATTGTTTTTAGGGACAGAAAAGATATCTTCTTTTCTTTTTTTTGGTGATAATATTGCCTACTTTCCTTTCAGATGCAGTGCTAGAATTAGCACTGTAGAATTATTCTACAGTGGAAAGATCTAGGTTGGAAAGGTTCTCTTGAATTTTCTCCTTCTTAAGCCTTCATGCAAAGTAGGGCCTGAATTAGTTAGTCTTTTTGAACTACAATATGACTTTCAGTTAAAAAAAGGTGAGCATTTCCTGGTTTCTGTATTGGTGAGGGTTTTTTTTTCTTATTTTTCTGCCACCAAAGCTTTATTATACTGTAAATCATCTCTCTGCTGCAGCAGCAATTTTTATTCAAATAAGGAAGTTTGGTCACATGCGTGATGCTAGCTCTGGCTTATTTTCAGCTGCTGAAGTGCACAAAAGAAAACTAAAATATTTTTCTCTGGATCTAGGGATTTGTGTTCCAGTAAGACTATCCTTACAAAAGTTTGGAAGAGAAACAATGCTAGTGATAGACTGCAAATGAGAACAGAATGAGATCCGTGAGCTCACTTGCCTCTCATGAAAGAACACATTGGGGTCGTGCCTGGTTTTTCTTGTGCTAAGGGTGTGACATGCCTGGGGCATCAGGGCAGAATGTCAAAGTGAAGATAGGGACCTTTCAGAGCTTACCACAACAGCAAGGCTGTGATAATATTTTTGTGTCTCCCCTGCAACCACCATCACTTGTTCCAAGTGCAGCAGCCTTAACTTGATGCTCCTCACTGTGTGCTGGACCTGTAAATGTTCCCAGAGAATCATCTTCTGTATGGTTCATGTTTCTTTTGAAATACTAGGCCCCAGACTTGATCAAGGATGGAGAGGTTTAATAGAGTGGAAAACTGATCTGTGTGTCACACAAGTAACATTTTCTTTTTCTAGGTTCCAGAACTGCTTTGCTTTCTTTCTTACAACAGTGTGCCTTGCTTAAGCCCTGTTCAGTTCTTAACATCTGATAAGCCCATTTTTTTCCTGGCCAGGCAGTTATTTTTCATCCTGGTTTTGAACAGTAGATTGTTTCTATGCTAGTTCTCTGCCCTGTTTCTGTCTACTCTGTATTCCTCTGTGCTGAATTACATCTTATTTCAAAGCATTTTTCTGGGTTATCAAGATTATTTTGAAACGTGGTGCATACAGACATAGGGTTTTGGAGACAAATCTCTCCCTAGTTCTTAATGCTGCTGTAAACTTGTCTCTGATCTCCTCAAATCCCTCCTCCATTCCCCAGCAAAAACTGTGGTGAAATTTCTACTGTGGATGTCTGAGGGCATTATGAAAGCTCATGGAAGGGTCAGAGAGCTTGAATAGTTCCTGTGTTGGCACAGTGGCCTCTGGCCAAGATGAGGAATTTTAGAGCCTCTTTTTGTTGGGCTCTGGAAAGGTTTGAGAGTTGGGTGAGGCCTGAAAGATTCATTCAGATAAGTAATACAGAACAGGCTGGACTCTGCCTGGGGCTTTGGGTAGGAAGGAGAGTCCTTTTATGCAGGACAGGTGTATACAGTCAGGAAAGAAAAAAAAGCAGTCTCTTACAATATAAAATGTTGCAGGCAAAAATATCTTCTGGTCCCCTAACTGTACTGAAATGAGTATTTTCTTAGGAATACTTTTGGAGGGCAGCAAACATTGGAGTTGCCTCAACAAAATAGTGAAGGGGAACCTGGGCAGTATTTCTAGTACCTGCTTTGAGTGCAGTCTGCTTTCCCAGAGGTTTCTCACTTGTGATTCACAGGGTGCTTCTTGTGCTGACACAAGGAAGCGGGGAGGAACGCTGTTCTTTGCCTCTGGTGTGTTTTTGTGTCTTGCTTTCAGTACATTGAAGTTTTCAGAACAGACTCTCAAGTGTTTAATGGAAACTTAATCTTGCCTCTTTCTGAAGTAGTCAAACAGTGGAGAACCCATCACAACTCTGTGCTGCATAAAATATTACTGGCTTTATAGAATTTCTCTGTTCAGGAACCCTAATCAAGATTAAGGTGTTTGGTTGCATTCCTGTCAGTGCTAAGACAATGCAAATAAATGCAGGAGAGGATTCCAGCTGCCAGGCCACCCCAGCTGCCGACAGACAACCAGAGCACTGAAGTTGTGTACATCTGACATTTCTCATTTTGTTGTAGGTTGCTCAGATTGTGAAGCACGAGATGGAAAACGCCGTCAAACTCTCGGTGACACTGAGTGTTAAGGTGAAAATCGGACCTAGCTGGGGAGACCTTCAGGACCTGGAGCTCTGACGTGGAATATGGTGTTCCTGCCTGTGGTGATGGGGGAAGGCACCATGGACTGGGCAGGGCAAGGGCCTGGGACAGGCCCACGTGTGCAGTGTGATCCTTCTGCATCTCGTGTCTCTGTAGACATGGAAGCAGAGATGAACTCACCAAGCCAAACCCTGCTGGCAGCGCAGCGAGGCGTGCTTACAGAACTGTGACATTACTAATGGTGCCAAAAGCATGGTATTGAAATGAATTGTGTTAAAATATGCTTGGTCTTGTAATGTAAAACAAAATGCCAGAGCCTAATGAATTTATTACATGTGAAATGAGCTGAATTATTTATTAAAACAAGGCACAAAGATAATTTGGCAGTTCTTGTGTGTTATTGCATGTAGGACCAAAAAAAAAAAAATCATTGTCTTTGCACTTAATATTGAATTTTATGGGCCTCTGCTAGGATCACTTTGTACGGAATTCTGCTGCTGATATTCAGTTACCAACGTGACTTTACAGATGGCTGGATTTCTCACTGAGCAGCTGTGCTGTGTTCACAGTGAGTGGAGCCCAGTGCTTGGTTGGCCTCTGACTTTTGGAAAGCATTTTGGTATCTGACTGCTGTAATTCATCCTCCTGCTACCTTGAAGACTGGTCTAGAGAGAGATATTGTTTGGACTCTTTTGGAGTTAACACAAAATGATTTGCAAAAACATTTTCTTTAAAGAATGAAACTGAATTTATTGGTTAAAAATTTAATGGTAATTCATACCTTTTTTGAAAAAAAGGAAAAAAACTTCAGTCTGGCCGGCTGAAGGGACAGCCTTGCTGGTGTTTGAGGTCCAGTCTGTTAAGAGAGGTGTCGCTGAACGGTGGTGAACCTGTGGTTCTTCGTCTCCTAGGGACACCTCATAACCTCACTGTTGGTAGCCTCGCTGAAAACTGCTCGAGTTTCGTCTGCACTTTGCCTCAGGATCTTTGGCTCCATCCCTGTGATCAGGCTCCCAGCTTTCCTGGGAGTTTGGGCTTGCCAAGCTGAGCTGGTCGCGAGACTGACTCGGGTCAGCTGCTGGGATCGGATGCTTCCAAAGAAAGGGCTGGGGCAGGGGTGCAAGGAGGGAGCTCACAGGGAATTCATCTGCCACTACTTGGTGTTATTCTCACTAATACCTTCTGGTCTGGCAAAATCTCACATCACATGGTTTTGTTTGGTTGTGATGCTTACGCAAGTTCAGCTGGTTTTGTTCACTTCATACAATGCCTGACCTTCAATTCTGTTATTTTCATTGTGTGGCCAATGTATGTTACAAGAAAGGGAGGACAGAGGTGCCTCCTGTCACCTTCCTTGTGCCTCTAATTATTTGATCATGCCTCTCTTCTGCAGTTCCTCCCTAATGTAAGCAACCTCTCTCTTCCCGTTCTTGCCTCCTGTGAGAAATTTTCAAGCCCTTAATTATACTTTCATTTCTGGACTTCTGCTGGTTCCTTTTTAAGAGGTGTACTTTGGAATTGCCTCTGTAGCCCGATCTGAGAGGATGCCCACATGGCTTTCAGCAGCCTGCTACCGTGCTCGAGCTTCTCAACTTCAAATGCGGCACTTTTGGCACGGCTGTTATCCTGACATCAGAAGTTCCTGAAAGTGAGATTTCAAGAACGTGGTGATTTTCAAAAGATATTAATGGGGCCCATGTACAAAAGGCCACATCCTGGACACTGATCCACCACCTGCCTGTTGAGCAGCAAAACGGACACGTGGTATCAAGTGGGAGCCCCAGGCGAGGATGTGCTGACTGCCTTTCTCAGCACCGAGCTGGCCTTCTTCCCTGTTTTGTATGTCACTTTATGCTGAGATTCTGTGTGTCCTCCCTGCCTGCTCTCTGCTGTGGGTTTTCTGCCACATCTGTCACCTGATGGCTGAGCTCTTTATCCACAGCATTCGCTTGATAGACAGTTGTTTCTTTCCTTAGCTTATTAAAGCTTTTGTTATTAACAGATCTGGGCCATGGCACCCTGGTGTCTGACCATTTGTGTGCTCTCCCTGTGAAGATGCTGGGTTGGACTCGTTACCAATTCACATGGCCTAATGATTTCCTGTCCCAGGGTGTCATGCAGTGACACACCTGTGCTGTATTTCAGGCCTCACCAGAGCTGCTGTAATTTGAGTTGCTTGTTCTTTGGCACATTACAGTGTTTTCTCCCCCCACGTACTGTCTTCAGAATTTCAGAAGGATGGCTCTCATTTGTATTTCCCAACAAGATCTCTAGACAGGGGTGGTGCTAATCAATATGGGGTTTGGCACAAAACTGAACTTATTTTGCTAAACAGACTCATTGAGCTGATTTTAATTAAGCAGCAATTTGAAGCAAATGAGAAGATAAGTATGGCCACTGCTCTGTGAGTGAGGCGGCTGCAGCATTTGAGTCATATTAGAACTGGCTCTGAGCTGTTGCCTGATTGCTCTTATTTATATTCCTTAATTCTGGTCAGACTTTGTCTATTAGTGTGACTAAGCAGGGGGGCAGCAGAGGCTTTAGGTCGGGTAGGCCGAGGCACTGCTTAGAGCTGTGCAGAAGAGGATACCTGTTATGTTCTGAAGTTGGTAGGAGGTTGGGTGCTTGCATTACTTATTTTTGCCTGTAGGCCCCTCTTTCACCACCTCTGATGGGGTGAGGCCTGTGTTTAGTGGGAAACTGGGCTTTTTTTTTAGTTCTGGACTTGATAACCAGTGTGCAGGTTAATCTCTGCCTTCTTGTAGCCAGGATGGGATGAGTCTGATTGTGTTCTCTCCCTGTTCCTCAGCTGGTTTGTGTATCTCTCTCTTTGCAGACCACTCCTGCTTCGTGTTAGTTGGTGCCACACGGCATGTGCAGTAGCACGCGTGGTCCAGCAGCCTGAGAAGAAGACAGGTGAAAGCTGCAGAAGGGCTGGGAGTTGTTTGTTACAGCAGCCTTGTCACTCCGTGTACACACAATTGCTGCTACTGCCTAGTCCTGCCTTCTGTGTTGCCCTCACCTGTCTGCTGCACCAGCAGGCTGGTGTCTGTCAACAGAAACTGGGTTGGGACCCAGTCCTGACAAAGTCCCCTGGTGGCCAGGAAGGCTGTGTCTTCACATCAGGTGACGCTGTGTGACCCAGCTCCTCGAAGGCAGAGCCCATCCCCTTGGGTGCCGAGCAGCCGCGTTCCCTTGGGTTCAGAGCTGCTCACTTGTCCAAATGACCCGAATTTCGATGCAGCCTCCTGCTGGTGTGGGGCAGAACTTCCCCGGACTCAGGAGCAGGAGCTCCTGACATTGATGTTTGATACAGCTACTTGGTCATTTTCCTGACACACAGACCACAGGCTTGTTTTGCCTTGGTCTTTCTGCTGTAGCTTTCCTCCTGTCCCTGCCTAATGAGAGTGCTCTGTCTGCTTTCTCATAGCTGGCCAGTGGTGGGAGCCAGGCAGGTGACAGAAGATGACACACATACGTTAATCTGATCTGGTTTGGCCCTTTTGCCTTTCTCCCATGATGTTTGCATTTCATCATAAGAATCCTGTAAACTTTTTCCTGCTGTGCTTTCCTACAGATCTGTAGCTATAAAGAGGGAGCTGGCAGCGCAGTAGCTTTGGCTGACATCATTGAGCTCCTCCTGGCAGATCAGCTCAATCCTGTTGGTAAGGGCCCTTAAATGAGCTCACTTCTGCCTTTCTGAGATTTCAGCTTTTAAGCTGAGGCCACAGTGGTGTGACACGTGGTCTCAGTCAGCTGAGAAGCCCAGCTAACAAGGCCAGTGTTCCTGGGGACCAGTACTGTGGTTCTGAGCACCGTGTGAGCTCCCTGCAGTACAGCACAGGAACACCAGCTGGGGCCCAGGTTTTGGCCCTGTGTGAGGCTGCTGGAGGACACCCCAGCAACAAACATGGCTGTGTTTTCCATACCCTGGAGTGAGTGGATAGCATAAATGCCATCCAAAGGCTTTGCATAAACCATGCACCTTTGAAATACTATAAAGAATCAGGGAGTAGAGGTTAGAAAAAAAAAAATCTACACACCAATTAATATCAATTCTTTCCTTTATTTTCTTTCCCTTTTTTTTCTTTTTTTTTTTTTTTGTGTGTGTGTGTGTGTGTGTATTTTTTGGTTGTTACTGGGACTCAGCCTCAGTTAAAAATGCCTTATTTTCCTTTTGTGATGCTGATCTAGGATACCTGTGGAAACAGGAGATGGTTAGCACAGGAGTGTGTGGTTCACCCTAGATAAGCCTTCATTCCAAGATACAGGTAATGACTCGTTAACAAACGCCGTAGGGCTTCTGTCCACATTTCCTTGACACTGAATCTGAATATTGGTTGCTATTTAAAAAAGTACAATGTTTGATTTGTTGATTTTAATCACAAAACAAAACACATGAATGGGAACACTAATTTACGTGACTATTGCTTATACACCTAAGATGATGAGTTGACTACAAATGGCCACACGTAGTTCCTTAATGAGAGAGAGTGTGTTCTTACTCAGACCATACCAAGGCAAAATAACATTCAAGACTGAAATATACTGTGCTTGATTTCACCTTTAGCTTATGGAAAAGAATGTATGGGGGGACCAGGATATTTAAGGGACATAATTAACTGAAATTTTGCTTTTTGCCTGTGTTGCAATGCACATGGTTTATAAGTGGTGGAGACCTGAGGTTGAACACAGCTCTTATTTAAGCTGCAGTGTTTTCTTTGCTTCTTAAATTGTATACCAAAAAATATATTTTTGTATTCATATTTTCATTACAATGCACCCACCCATTGTGGTGTGAAAGGGCTGCTGTAAAACTAATATGTAAACAATTTTAGAGAATTTCTACATGTGATAATATTATGCAATATGTGTAGTAAATAGAGGATTTCTGGTAAATATTTTTGTAACAGGCTCTATTCTGGTAATACAGGGAATGTCTAATTGATGTTCATACTTGAAACATAGAACTGTAAAAAAGAAAATTAGGAAAGATGTCATTATACAAAACAAAACCTGATTCTCCAATTTTCCTTCATCTTGTCTTTAAATTCAAGATTTGAAGCTTAAGTTAAAAATCTTGGAATGGATTTTTTTTTTTTTTAAATCAAGTAGCTTGTACTTCATTGAAGGCTTGCCAACTCTGAAAACATGTAAATAATCTGATGTAATGCATTTTCGCTGCATACTCTGTCTAGCTACAGCTCTAGGTGCAAGAGTAAACACATCTGGTCAAACCCAGAAGGGTGTGTGTGCTGTTGACGTTTTGGTGTCTGGTTTTGGGTGGGGTTGTTTGTGCTAGAGCTCCTGTAAAGAAGACCGTGAGGGAACAGGGTATCCGAATGAACAAAAAGCACTTCAAATTGAACTAGTGTTTCCAGCCAAGGGGGTCGATTGTAACTGAGGAGTGTTATGTTGGAGATAGGTCTGTATGTAGGCTTTTGCTCGAGGTGGTGCTGTCTTAGTGGGAAAGGTGAAAGCACAGGATTTCGAGATCTAGCAAGAAGGGGTGGCCTCGGTTTTCTGCAGCAAGTCAGGCCGAGTGCTCGGAGCGCTGCGGTTTTATGCCTTTCACTTAACAGCCTTTGCAGCAGTCAGGCAAGGCCTTTCAAAAATCCCACACTCCCCCTCATTTCACAATAAATCAGCCAGGCAAGAGTTTTTCTTCCCTCACTGAAGTTTTTAAGTGAAGGGTTTTTTTTCCACATACATGGTAAATCTTGATAGAAAGCATTTAACAGTGTGCACTAACAAACTTATACAACATATACATTACATATATATATTTATATATATAGAATGTCCTATATACAAACATATACAACTTTTTAGATCTCTACAGACTACAAGAAAATTGATAATTATAGTCACAAGTGGTGAACTTAACAGAAATAGTAATTTGTAACTGCCTGGAAATATCTAAAATATGGAAGAGTGGAAAGCAAGATACAGCTGTGACCTGATGGGGAATACTAGAGAAAAGTTGCTTAAAAGTTTAGTATTAAAAATTCTAAGTTTGAGGGTTGCTAGATTCTCATTTCTCTGTTGCATACATATGCAAATGGCAATCTACTGGCAGGTTTGGGTTTTTTCCCCTGGTGTTAAGCTAGAGACTGTTGGCAGCCAAAGTCAGTCAGGCGTTCTGTAAATGACTTGTTGAAGACGCTTTTCTCTCTGGGTGTGCTGTAGTGATTAGCAATTAAAAGATGCTCTTTAGTTTTCATGTGTGATGCTCAAACGTGTGAGCAGGCTCTAGCCCCAGCCTGAAGACGTGTCCACTGACAACAGGGTAATGGGGATCTTTGCAACATTAGCCACCCACATGGGGTACAGCTGAAAACTTACACGGGACCCGTAGCTTCCTTGTCCAAGTGAACCATCTGCTGCCTGGGCACCATGTGCTACCACCCACCAGGGCTGACTGTGTTACACCAGTTCATGGTGGAAACTGGCCCCATAGCCTGTGGGTGTACAAGTGCCTCACTGGAACTGGTAACAGCTTGTCCATCTGCAGCAGCTTGGTGCAGAAGCAAAGTGTAGAGTCGGGTACAGAGCAAACGCTGTCGGGGCAGCCTTGGCTGGGTATCAGTGAAGACTGCTTGGCATCTCTGTAGAAGCAGAGAAGACTGGAATGGTAAGGTCTAGAAAGCTGTTTGGAGCTTTTGAATGACCTGCTGCCCCAAATGATTTTGTTGCCCGAAGACCAAGTGATTTTGGAGTATAGGCCAGAGCACAGGTGAAGTGACTATACAGATTTGAACACAAGTTAGAATTGCTCTAATGTTCTCAATTTTGTCTCATTCTAGATGCCTGGTTAGAGTGGTGCTTCCTCACACGTGCAAAGTGGCCAGTTCTGTGACCTGGCTGCTGGAGGGAGTTCCCCAGCATTGGCCTCAGAGTGGTGAGTTTGCCATTTCCTCAAACACCCCCATGCAGGCAGACACCCTCTGGGCTCATGGACAACTCCAAATCCTTAACTGTCAGCAGAAACCTGGGCACTGCTTGGCCTTTGACTTCATTTCCCCAGAAGTTTCTACAGTTCTGACAATTATAGAGCAGCTCCTCCTGTGACAGAGGAATTTGATGATTCTCATTCCCAGTTGAGCTAGACCCATCATCAGGGCCATCATTTTGATTTTGCCCACAGAGAAATGTAAAAATCCTGTAAAGCATGAAGTTCCTGTTGTGCTACAATGAAAATTAAAAACTTAACACCTCAAATCTGTTCCAGCCTTTTAACTTGTGCAGCTGGGCTGATAATGAATCCAGACTTTGGGACTGTACCATTTCCTGGGCTCCATTTTATTGTAAGGATATGGGAAAGGCATCCTTGAGAGAGATCATCTGAACACTGGGATGATGTAAACACCAGTGAAGTTAAGGTCTGGTTAGGAGGGGGATGCTGCCTGTCTGCATCACTGTCCATCAAGACTCCTTTCTGGGACAGAGAATGTCGCTCTTCTCCTGTAGGAAAAATTTTAAATGCTGCTTTTCCACCTTTTCCTCACTTTCCTTTTCTAATTTGAAATTATGTCCAGGAAAGTTGAAATAAGCCTTCAGTGCCTTGTTTTCAAGCCGATCTTGGAAAAATAGCTAACTTAAGAGTTGACCTGTGTGGCAGTGAGGCTCCTGTAGGCTACCATGGCTGCAGCATGCTCATGAACTAGGAATTTATTTGTGTAGACAGGTACTAGGTTCTATCTATTTACTGCTCTCTTCTGTAGCTTTTCTGCAGAGCTCACCGTAGAAACCAAACAAGCCACTTGGGAGCAGAAGCAAATGACTTTTAGCAGTGTGAGCAGAAAAATCAATTGCCACTCACCTGGGGTGTCATTTTATATGGGCCAATTCAGTGCCGTATGGTGCCAGTTCTTTTTCATGCTCCTCCCCTGGCCCACTGTTTAGACTTGCTGCCAGGATCTCTCCCCAGCTTTGGTGGGGGGGGGTGTTCCTGTGCAGTTAGGATAATTTCAACTGACCACTTAAGAAAAAATTGCTGCTCTGCAAGCTGCTAAGCAGCTCCTGTGGGCAGAACCTCCCAGAAGTCTCCAGCTTGTAGCCCTTTGGTCTCCCATCTCACCTTTCCTAACTTGAGGAAGCAATTTCCTAAGCTGGATTTCTACTCTACTGCTACTCAGAAATAAGGCAACTGAGTGATACAGACACCACGGGGATGAAAAATGTCACAGCCCCCTTCAAGGACAACCAAGATGAATCTAGAGCACATTTGTAAAAATACAGATAAAGATGACATGTCATGTGCTCTGAATTGCAAATAAACCACCTATGCTCATGTTTTAGTGACATTTCAGATAGTGCCTGTCTAGCTACTTGAAAAATCTGTAGATTGGGGCATAGAATTTTGAAGTTATTTATTCTTCTGGTAGGAGTTAAACAGCACTTAGTTCAGGCAAGGTTTTTGAAGGGAAATAAACAGCAGATAAGAAAATGCAGCTTAACTCATTTTTATGTTGAGAACGGTAGCAAACATGCTCAAAATGTACTGGCTTTTTGTAATGTTACTTTTAAAAAATAAAGATTTTTGCCATTTAATTTTTTTTTTTCTCAGAATATAAATAAATCCCATTTTTCTTCGGTCACAACATGCTTTCTTTTTCTTTTTTTTTTTTAGGATGTCAATTAGTCATGCAAAGTTTTATAAGTGCATTAACATTCGAGTTTGTACAGAATATTTTTAACCAGACACACTCCCCACAGTTCATACCTACAGCTTCTGAAAAACTACATGCCACAGTGATGGTTGAGTTCCTTTTGGAAAAAAAAAATTGGCTACTGCATGAGCCAGCTGTTGAAGTAAGACCCACACGATTCTAGCTTCTGTCTTACGGTCTGTAAACTTTCTCCTTGCTTCCCACTGTGATGAATCCAAGAATAGTAACAGGAAAACATCTTCTAGGAGAAAAAACTGTCTCTGGCCTGTGACTGGTAGATTTGGGAATGAGTGTTGCTTCCCTGAACAGTGTTCTTAATAAAGCCACAAGCAGCTTCTTTGAAAGTCTTAAAACTGGTACCACTTTTTGTCCTTGTATTTCAGCATCACCTACAGAAATCAGAAACAAAGAGATATAAACCACTGCTCTGTATGAGATACCACATGACCTAGACCTGTTAACTGTCATAAACATTAAGCAAAAAAGGAAGAGCAATGCGGTACTTTACTAACAGTGTCATCAGGTCTTGAGTCCACTAAGGCTTTGTATTTAATTTCATAATTGTTACATTAGGAAAAAAAAAAAATAGTTACCTGACCTGCTATTGCTCTTCATTAAAAGATTTTTCCTGAGGAGCTTTAACTACTGTTTTTTCTGCAAAAAGTACAAGGGTATGGGAATAACCAGGAACTTACTTTTTACTCCTGTAGAAAGAAGCTTCTCTATGAAGCATAGCAGATATGTACTGGTTACATAAACCTTTTTTTGCATTTCAGGGCACATTCTTTCTGCATATTTGTGCTTCACACTTACAAAAGTCAATAAAAATGTAAAGGTCTTGTTCAGAGATGTGCTGCATGTTAAATGAAAACCATACATTTTGGGAAGTATTCTTTAATGCTGTTTTATCTTTGAGGGAAATCACTTTAGTTGAGTCCCAGCCTTTACAGTGTTGTTTGGAAAAGGTTTCTGTTTCCAGCACTGCCTATTCTGAGCAAACCCTAATCTGTATAACAACAGTACCACAGTGCTGTACTACAAACTTTCTCTTCCCAGTAAGAACTGTAACTGTTCTATGTACACACCCACCTACCTGTTGTGCAGCACATCTATGCAGCAGGGCAGAATAAATGGCTTAAAAAAAAAAATCACAATGAATTGGTGAGCGAGGTGAGAGATGAGAAGTGCCATGTTCTAAATTCACAGGCTGACTATGGCTGCTGCTCGGCTGTGAGAACGTGAAAGGAAAGTGCGTGCAATGGAAGCTTATTCTTGGCATTCCTATTGTTTGGGAGCAGGAAAAACTGTGTGTCTCTTAACAGGAGCACACCTAACCCACCACGGCTGGGGGAAGGGGGAGAGCCACACTCGGCTTTCCCCGAGGGAAGCCAAGGCTCGGTGGCAGGGTTGGCACCTCCTAGTTCTGGGTGTGTGGAGCCAGGGCCCCTACCTCGTGTGCATGTTTGGAAAACGCCTCTGCGCTGGCCATCATGCTCGCAGTCCTTTCATCCAGCTCTCCCAGCTTCTGCCCTCTCTCGTCCAGGGCGATGCGCGCGCGGGTCAGGTCCCCGATCACGCCTCCCGCGGCCCCTCTCACTCCTTCGATCCCGCCGGATCCAGGGATGTGCTGAGCGAGGCTGCGAGAGGCCTTTCCCGCCGTGGCCTCACCAACTGCAGAGGAGAAATGGACAAGAGGCAGGAATGAGTTCCTGGCCGTGGCTCTGCCAGCCCCTCTTGTGATGCCGTGGGATGGGCAGATGGCACGTGGGGAACGCTCTTCTGCACCAGCACAGAGACAGTGCAGCTGTGACCCCACCCTCCCCAGACTCATTTTCTCAAAAGAAGCTGCCAAGGTGAAGGAACCTGGGGAAGGCAGTGGAGGGCCTTCCCCTTTCTTCAGTCTTTGTTTTTTCAAGGAAGAGCTAAAGCTTGTGTACCTCTCCTTTCCTAGATAACAAGGGCAGCTGATCCCATGAATTAATTTCTGAAAAAAAACCCCAACGCAATAAATTACTTACAAAGCTCCTCTCTGTCAAAAGCTTGTCCACTTCCTCCAAAGAGTCCTTTGAGAAAGCCTCTGTTTTGGGCTTCTGGCGTTTCCACAGGAGTAAACAAATCCCCAAGCATGTCCTAGTGAAGTCAGACAAAAGTCTATGTGAAAAATTAGTGAGGTGAGAGCAGTTCTAGGTGTTTTATCAACCAGTTCTGATGTTTGCTGTGATGAACAGTATTGAGTGCTTAACATTTGTGTTTCATAATGGGAGAATACTTGGGCTAACTAGGTTCACTCATGCTTTGGAAGGGACTTGGTTTGCCAGCGCCCCTGCGTGCCCCCGTTACCGTGCGCGTTGGCAGTGCCACCAGTGACGCTACACCCGCACCTCTGCTGAGGGCAAGGTCATGGTGCCAGCCAGACCTCAGAGCAGTCCACCCAAGGAAACCCCAGGCTCAGATTTATCTGCAGCAGTACTAGGAAGAGTGTAAAACTGATCAAGCTGGTGCAGTCCCAGTAGCGTTTGAAGCCAGCGGGGCTGGGTGCACTGGGAGCAGCTGGGGCCCTGCTGCTGAGCTCCGTGTTTGCTCACCCAGGGCTCCGCAGGCAGAGCCATCCAGCCGTGCTGCACGCAGCTCCTGGGAGCCCCAGTGCCAGGGCAGTGCTGGGACTCACACACTGCTCCTCCACCCTGCTCCCTGCTCTGCTCTCTGCTCTCTCTGCTCTGCTCTGGGGAGTTTGTTTACTGCAGCCCTTCCAGACAGTGTGGAGGCTCTCCAGCAGCCTGGCTTTGTTTTCCTAGGAAGCAGGTGATACTGGGTCATCTGCTTTGTGTACACATAAGAGGCCTGTGCCAGCTTTTATCTGTCCTCTCTGCATAAAAGCCATGCTTTAAGCAGCCACAGTCTGGCAGCACAGAGAAGCAAGGGCTGTGTTGCCCTCCGGTTGCTTGTCATATGATGCTATTACTGTTCATAAACCCTAAAAATCTAGCTTGTAACAGCCTCTCACTGTAGGTCCATACTCTAAGGTACATTGATCAAACCTTTTGATCATTTTAAAATCAGTTCCCTGCAAAGTAATTTCTTCTCTGATGCACAAAGGCTTGTGTGCAATGCTCACTCCTCACAGTTGCTTCTTCAGACTTGAGACAGACAGTGCTGTGATCTGAGTTGAGCTGCTCAGCACAAGTTATTCCCTAGGGCATAATCATTGCTGGCAGGACCATTTCTTCTATATTTCTATCCTAGTTCAGTGCTAATTATATAATCTAGAACTTATTCTTCCTCCCTTTTTCCTCTTTCATTACTCATATTTCTGCCTGTAACCCCTTCTCAATTCATGACATTTTAATTTGCTTTTTCATTGTAAAAAGAACAACAACCCAAATCTAGCATTGTAAAGACCTTTTGCTCAAAATAAATTATTTTAACTAGACAATATATAGTACTGTATTTTGGTGTACAATGGGAAGCAATTTTCTCATGTGGAAGAAGGGGAGTACCAATTATTGGCGTAAAAAATGGTAAATAAAAAAATACATCAAAACAAATTTTTTGATACTAACAATAATTGTCTCATGCTCTCATCTATCCACTGAAAGCTGCATGTATGAAGATATTTTTAGAGTTAAAAGGAAAAATGATAAAAATAGGGGAAGGAATTAATATTTTCAGTGAGCCAGTGGCTGTGTGGTTGGACACATGCTGGTACCGACTGCTGTAGCTGCTCTCCATTTGTAGCTTCCCTTTCTTTCCCTTCAGTCATTTTTAACAGTTGGTCTTTCATAGGGTAGGACTTTGAGAGAAGCAGGCTGTGAAGAGCCCCGTTTGGGCACAAATCTGCCTCTGCACAGAGCCAGCAGAGACTGAAACTGAGAGTGGGCAGGCTGTAGGCTGGGGCCAGCTGTTAGAGCACAGGAGCAAGGTGACAGTGAGATGGAAGAGTCCAACCAGCAACAGAGCTTCTGACCTCTCTGCTGCTTTGGCATCATTCAGGCAGGACAAACGGAGAAGGATGTGCCTGCCCTGCTCCCACAGCACAGCCTTCCCTTCAGACACGGAAATCTAGCAGCAAACACGTGGCAACTCACACCTGAGGAGCCGGGCCCCTGGCTCTCCCCCACAGGCACAAAGGCACCGAAGTAAAGGTTCGAACCCTACCTGCAGATTATCACACATCTCCTGGCTGTAGGTCAGGCGCTGGATCTCTGTGGGAGAGCTGAGATACAGAGCTTGCCCTTCGTTAGTGAAACAGAAGGTCCGCGCTATCCTCATGTCTGTCACAGGCAAATAGTTGAGGTCCAGCAGTGGGCGAAGGCTGGGCAAGCTGAGGAGAAGCAGGGACCTGGGTTAGTCACCAGCTGTCACACATGGTACACCTGCTCCGTGGCTGCATTTTAAACCAGCATTTAATATAACCCTTTTCATAAATGGAATATTCAAGTATAGCTCCAAGCTGGAAAATCCTGCCATAAACACGCTGCCTTCCCATCACACTTTGTTTCCTTGCATGGAGAAGTGTCAGCTGCCTGACCTCAATGACCCCTAGGTTTCTGCTACTGTCTGGATTTGGGATGTGCACGTGGCACACTATAGCTTGTGCCACATGGCTGGGCAGCCTGACAGGTAAGGCCTGCCCCAACTACCACGTGGGCATCTGAAGGACATGGCATGGCAGGGCACAACTTGCAGACAAAGGCTCCAGCATCACCTTTGCTGTCCTCCAGCTTCTCCTGGTTCACCATTTTGTATGGCGCTTTCCAAATTTAAATGGCCTGGTTGGGGAATGGGGGTGTGGCAAGCTCAGGCATGACTATGGGGCTACTGCACAGCCAGCCCACTGCTGGAGATGGAGAGGAAGGGAAACCAGGTGCTCTGAGTGGAAAATCTTCCAAAATGGCAAGAATGGGACGTGCTACCTCACACTGGATAAACAGTACCCTTCTATGCTTCAGTTTCTCTCTAGTCCTCTATGCCTGACTTACCATAACTGAGCAATATTATCAAGATTTATGACAGTTAAAAACCATCAGCCATCAATTGTCACGGGTTGGGGATTACTAGGAAATCAAGGAGTTTGCTTTGCTGTGCAGCTGCCTTAACTCCCCATGTGGAGACAGGCCAAGGAACAGGCATGGCAGCGGGCACGGCAGGGCATTAGCTGCACCCACCCGGGAGCAAATGCAGAGCATCAGGAGCTCTGGAGCAAACACAAGCGGAACGTGATGGCACCGTGCCACCTCTTCACGTATTTTGCCACAAGATTAGTTAGATAAGTACCTCAGTGTCATGATGTGCCCATTGGCACAAAAGCACGCCAGACAGACGCTGTTACAGAGGGTGACCACATCTGCTCGCAATAAAAAGGACGTTTCGGTGATGTTGTGGACATAAAGACATGTTTGGGAAGGCAATGAGAAGACTTTGGCTTGTTTTTCTGAACAAATGACTGCAAATTGATGATCACCCATATCCTGGGAGGAGGAAGGGGAATGCATGACAAGTTTCCTTTTTCTTGTTTTTTCACCGTCATCAGCACTGTGTGGGTCCCTCCATACTTCATATGGTGGATGTGTCAACGTCCCCATGCAGTCCAAGCACGCGAAGGTCAGCACGGCTCCCTTCAGGGTTAGAACTGTGCCTGAAAAATACAATTTCCTCTCAGTGGCATCACTATTAACCTGGTTGTCAGTAGTGTGAACGTGTGCAGCACACAGCTTTTGTAAACAGAGCAAACAGGTTAATCTAGGTAAGGTGGCAAGTCTTCCTTGCTCAGTTCTCCCTGAATGGAAAAGAAAGTGAACAAACAGGCTGTCAGTACTGACAAAGTCTCGTGCAGCCTATTTCAAATAATCCATCAAAAACATGCTATTGAAGATCATAAAGATAGGCTATTGTTACTTTCTACAAGTAGGGTATTTATTCCCCACCGATAAAATAGCTCGCCTTAGTCTGGTGACCTTCCAGCATTGCTTGTCTGAACAACCTGGGCGTAGGAAGCCTCTATTCCTGTGCTTTCCTTGATTTTTGTCATTATTTTGCTTTAAATGAACTAAGTGCATACCATTGCAGCTCGGACCTGACCTCTCTCAGCCCTCTGTTCTCTCTGCTACACCATCTGTCACCCACTCAGCCAAGGATCTCTCCTGGTACATCAACCTGCCAACATTTTTGTTTCCTCTCCTGAACTCCCTTCTGCTTCTTTGCAGCTTTCTGATAGTAAGATAGCCAAACTGTTTGCAGCATCCCAGATAGGATTGCATCAGAGCTGTACACAGGACAGTAATTTTAATTACACAGTATGAAGGAACTCTGATAATTTCCCTTTCCTCACAGGAAATATGTAACTTTGCCCATGACACAAGGTAATCTTCAGAAACAACACAACCTAAGTGATGCAGTTCATGAAGCTGCAGGTCTCTCATGGGCACTTTTATTTACCTGCATGCCCTCTGTGTAGTGAGTGACCAGTGCTTGGTACCCGTACTGAGAATTTTCAGTCCAAATGGGCATACCAAATCATGCAGTTATTCCCCTGTTGTATCCAGGCAAGCAATAAAGAGGGAGAGTGCTGCACTCTTACCACTTGGCGACACCATGACTGGCTCTGACTGCCGCAGGTCGTCACTGGCAGGCAGATTGAGGGAGAGGATTAAGACCATACCGAGGCCCGTTCCAACCCAGAGGCAGGGGGAGACAGCGGAGTCGTTCTTCCTGGCAAAGGACTCCATGAAGTACAAAGCAGTGATCGCCTCCTTCGAGTCCCTGTCGATGCTGGACACGCTGGAGCTGCGGGAGCGGCTGAAGGAGTTTTCCCTATTTTCTGCATAAATACAGACAAGCAAGCAGGCATAAGTTGGCAATTCTGAGAAGCACAAGCCTGCAGCAAATCCAAACTCTCTGTAGAGTACAGAAAATACAGAGTTTTTGTAACCTGAGCAAACATTCTGATACAAGCATGATACCAGCTTGCTGCCAGTGTATAAATAAGTGTGGAAAATGCTGTCAGACCTCATCAGTTAGATCTGCATTAGAAATAGCTGCTTATTATGGAGATTAGCATAGACTAATTAGAATTTACAACAGCCTTAGCTCAAAGGACTTGTTCTAAATAGCATGAAATAATTTTAGACCCATATGTTGCCAATGCATTTAAAATTAATCCATGTGTCTCCTTGCTGCAGCACATGAAGTGAGACACTGTTACTGACTCCAGAGCAGGTGCCCTTTGCCCCACGGTTGTTTCCATCCCTAGGACATTCTAGCATGGCATTCACAGCCATCGTTTATTGTCAAGCTATTAACAGCTGCTCGCTGGGGAAGGGACACCCATTGCTAAACTGATCCCAGCATCCAAAGCGCCTCAGGGTACATACCAACTCGGGCTTCCCAGGGGGTGCAGTGAGAAACCTGCTCTGTGCCCTTGGCAACAACCGCACAGTGAGCCAGCCCTGACTGGTTCTTCTTTCTGCCTAAACTTTAGCAGGCAACAGTGAGAGCCAGCCAGAGACAGAGCTGTCTTGTCCTCCCTGCAGATACAGAGATGGAGACACTCACTGAACGCCTCAGAGAAAAAATACCAACAAGCAGGGCCTTACTGCTGTAGGGCCAAGGATCTCTCCTTTGCTTTGCTGAGTGCCAGGCGAGAAGCACAAAGCTATGCAAGGGAGCTCCTGGCACTAGCAGGAGCTTTCTGTGGCAACATACTGGAGACCAAAGAGCACACAGGCTAAGAAGTTACTGAAGAGTAAAGGAGCCAGAGGGAAGACGAGAGTAGGGCTGGCTGCTAGCAGTCTAACAAAACAATTTGTGCCAGTGCTGCTGTCTACCAACCTATAGTCAAAAACAGGGCTAGATCATTGGAAACCTCACATGCTCTTCTGCAACAGTAGGAACTAAAGGACCAGGAGATTCTGGAGACATAGTTGACGCTTTTGGACTTTAGATAAAAAGCTCGCTTCTGCATCTATCATTACAAAGCAGACCTGTGCCTGGTATGGAATTATCCTTCTCATGGCTCCGAAGAGACAGCTGTTTCTTCAGCGCCAGTAGAAATCTAAGAAGAGGAATATTTTCTGCCATGGTTAAAGAACAAAAGTAGAAAAGAACTTTCTGATCCACTCCAACCTGTAAATGGGCTAGGCCTCATACTGTATACAGTATGGTTCCTGCTCTTCACTGGAAGAAGCAGTTCACTGGTGAACCTCTTCCTCAGACAACATGTTACAGCACTGTAATCCCCTACCCAAGTGACTCAATGTTAACTGCTGAAATTTTCCACCTCACAACGGCTACCTGTGAAAGACTGGAGAGAACTATGCCAAAGCACTACAGGAGTCACACCAAGAGTCACTACATATACTGCCTTAAAAGGTGTCACGCAGGGATGGGGTCAGAGTCTCCTGCTACTCTCACACTTGGGCCAGCTTCTGTTCTTTGAGGGCATCCATAACTTGTCAAACAGGAGCTTCACAGGATAGCTGTCCCTCGCACCACAGTACCACTCTCATGGAAGAGAAACTTACGGTTTACTTGGACTTCCAAGCACTGCCCTCATCCCATTTCCCCTTCATGTAGGCCCTGTGGTAGCTCTCTAGGAGTGACTCAGTGCTGCTAAATATATCTGCATAAAACTGGGATGCTTTATTCATGTGAAAACACAGCTTCTCATACCTTGAGAATTAGTGTCTCACATAACCCCAAAGCACTTTGCACTTCTCCTGCAGTGGACTGGTTGGCCCAGCTCCTTCCTAAGCACAGTGACAGCTGTCAAGTAAAGAAGGGGAAAACAGCAATTCCAAGGCAGAGGTCATCAGGGCTCCACACACATATATATTTTTTTCCCCAAAGGGTAACTAATTTTAAAATATGTTATGATGTAATTAATTTTCTCTTTAACAGAGAATTATTAATATCACAGTCACATAAAATTCAAATATGCTAAACTGAGAAAGATGTTTGAAAGGACAAATGCAGTTAAGTGTAGGCGACATACACGGAACTTAAAATATATGATGTGGCATTTGCATGTGTCATCAAGCTTTCTCCCTCCCTAAATTAACAAGAAATGTTCCTCTCTTCTGTGCAGTACAGATAACTAATACATCTTTGCAGAACTGACACTAACAGATATAAGATTTAGGACACTTTTGGGAACATACTGTGCGATTTTCTATTAAATACACTACTCAAACTGAAATTCTAAGACCAGCATGACACATGTCAAACTTTGACATCATTAAACATACCTGGATGGCAGACCAAAGCCTAGGAAAGTGTGCAATCACTACGTGACTTGGCTGGCTCTAAAGCAAGGCAGAAATCTCTCTTCCTAGATTTCAGGATAAAATTTAGTTTAGGCCTATTCCCCAGGACTGCTTTCTCAAAGAGATTTACCTCAAATTCTGTATTTAGAAACCACTCCATTATATCCTAGAAAAACATAAAAGCACTTTCCCTGGGAAATCTTAAAAGCAAAAGCATTATTATCTGCAGTCAGAGTATTTAAAAAAGCTGCAGTCCATAGGTTAAGACCAGAGAGTGCAAACACCACGACTCTCCTAACAGTCCTGCTTTCTTCAAAATGTCTTCATTCAGCCCTGTCCTGTGCATGGTTTGTGCTAGTGAGATGCAGATGGAAACTCAGGAACCAACTTCCTTCGTAACACTGGACTGACTGTTGAATTCCAGCTACGAGCAGCAGCATACAAATAGAAGGGTTCTGATTTAAAAGCAACTGCAAAACCTCTAACTTGCTACCCACCTCACTGAGAGAAACACCCAGGACACTTCAACTGACATGTTAGGATAAAAATGAAGCTGGTGCTTTTGAGTCTTACCTTTGTTCATCCATGTGTGAGCAGCACAGTGATGCTCGACGAGTGAGAATGTGCTGAGCCCATGTAACTGCTGAGGCTTTGCCTGTCTGGAAATGTCATCCACTGACTGCCACAAATGGCACGCATTGCAAAAGGACAAGAACTATGGAGCCAAAAGTCATTGTGAGACTGATACAGAAGCAGCCCTGAGCAGTTTTTGTCCTAGCTCTTCCCTTGCATGACAGAGCTGTCCCACAGCACTGCACTGGTGTCTAGGAGAAGATTTAATTTAGGGTTTGGGGGTTTTCTGGGAGTTTAAGAGATTGTTTTGATAAATGACTCCATGTGTTTCAACTGTCACCTTTACAGATCAGAGATTGCAGAGATTACTTTTCTTAACTTCCTTTTGCTTAGTGGAAGTAAGACAGGAATTTCCTTACTTTCCCATGGAAATAAAAAAAAGCCAATAAGGAGGGAGGATATTAATTAAAATAGGTATGCCATCTTCAGGGGGAGTGCTCTGACTTCTCTGTTCTCAGCTGCAGCTTTGTAAGGGGAACACATCCTCATCTATCATCTCTTCCAGGAAATAATTGTTATTGTGATTATTCTAAAATAACACAGCTAGCACTAACAAAGAATCATAAAATGATTTTCTTCTTGAGGTCATGAATCATGAAAGTAAAAGTATCACTTGTTGTGAGGAATGAAAAATAAAGAAACCAAACTACCAGCACAAAGATCAACATTTTCACTGCAAATGTTTACATTCATTACTGAAGAGATTTCAATTGACTATTAGTGTCTTGGATGCTATTTATAGGTCCTTTCCTGGTTTTAACATACTGAGTAATTGATCTGCTTTTAAAACATATGCAAAAATCGGCCCTTTATGGAAACTGATATATTCTGGAAACAAAGATAAGTGGTTTATATTCCCCACACTTTGAGATTTCTAAAAGTTTTAATCCCAAATATCAGACCTAACAGAACCTAATGTAACTGTTAAAACATGTGCCAGCTTAAGGATCATCTTTAAACTTTAAGAAAAGTCTGTTACTTTTAAAATTATGTGGCCAGGAAAGCATGCAAAGCTCTGAATGTCAGTGTGAGCATACAGTAAAGGAATTATACTTCAGACATGGATTTGCACACAGCAAGACACAGAGATGGAACCATAGGACGGATGGCAATACTTCAGCAACACAGAGGAGAAAGGGGCAGGAAGTAATGCTGCAGGGCTTTCACACATTTAAGAACACTGCACGTTTACTTGGCTAAAAACACCATTGAAGACATTCTAATAGCACCACTCTAAAGCTGCATTCCACATAAAGCAATTCACTAGAAAGAAGCAGAAATTGTCTTAAGCACGAACAATGCAATAACAATC
The DNA here is from genome assembly GCF_000691845.1 of Merops nubicus. Lineage (NCBI taxonomy): Eukaryota > Metazoa > Chordata > Aves > Coraciiformes > Meropidae > Merops > Merops nubicus. Next base: position 49,861 of record NW_008606505.1, read on the forward strand.
TGGAATTTCGCTGCGAATTATTTCCTACCGGATCAACTCAAATAAGTTCTCCTAAAGCTATGTGGCAAAGCCTGTGAATATCCTGCCTGTAGAGCATCCAAACTGGGGTAGCTACCTCTGCTCTCATACGGAGCTCACAGCTGGGGGCTGCTTCCCCCTCTCTGGCCAAAGTTCTGAAATACATTGCCCTGAAGTCACTACAGTTACAGCAGTGTGACCTGAACGGCTTCATGGTATCATGCTGACACGAGACTGATGTAAATGATGGCAAATAAAGATCTGAAGGAGGAGATAGATTCAAGTCACCAGACTTGGATCTTTATTTTAATATTTCCAGAATACTGTAAAGATCAGGCTTAGGTTTCAGTTCAGCACATTTTAAAAACAAGGGAACTGTTAGGGCAGAACTATTGTTCATATTGAAAATGAAGTAGAAATAGGCATTTTTATAGAAAGATAAAAATGTGAGAGATCTCTACAGTAAACAGTCTATCAAACTTCCACATTCAGTTGTATGAATCACTTCTCTTGACTTACACAAGCAAATGTCTTCACATTCAGATCACCAAGAGCTCAGTTCGGATATAGGTGATAAGTTTGGACATATGTTTTTTAATCAAAGACATCACAGTTCTCTAGAACTTAAATCCCAACATAAAATACCCGTTCTGCTGAAGTGTTTTTTGTAACATTGGTGGCTTGGGATAGAATAGTATGTTGTATAACTTTCATACGTGGAAGTACACAAGAATAAGGTAGATACAAAAGACATAGAAGAAAAACCTCAGGTTCATTCAATGACAAACTAAAAATAGTTAATGCTATAATGAAGCAAGTGAAAGCATTTCAAAGGACTCTTTTTCCCCCCTCTGATAGATCCTCTGCTTGTATAACGAAAGTTTAGTTAGAAAAGCTCTGCTTTAAAAAAAAGCCATTTAGGAACAGCTATTATCCTATAACTTGAACAATCTCAGAATATTCCTATACTCTTCTCTAGTTCTCTATACAGAGCAGCCCACCATCTATTCCATTCTGCCACAGAACTACCAGGAACCACCAAATGGTGTGTTCTACTTCCAAAAGTGTTTCAAACTTTATTTCAGATGTAGAAAAACAGTTTATGTTGACCTGAAGAGATTTCTAGAAAGCAGAAAAATGCTAAATTTGAGCATGCAGTGCAAAACGCACCCTCCAAATTCAACACGGATGGAGTACAGTGTGAATTTAGCTTAATTTGGAATTAAATAATCATTTAAACTAAAACTGACCTGACATTCAGTGAATGTAAAAAGAACAAAAATTTTATTTAGGTGTTTTTTTTTTTTTTTTTTCCGTGTTTTTTTTTTAAAAAACAAGGCGAATTTGCAGATTCTCGTAAGAAAACAAGGGGATACTAACATCCTAGTAGAACCTGACAGAAAATGTACTCCAAGGAAAAACCAAACATGAACTCTACCCAGCCCAACAGAGTTGGAATTTAGGCACCAGCAGCTCAAATGCATCCATGGAAAGCTCTTCTCCATTTCTTACCAGGCCTTTCTTGGCCATTAGACATGCTCTTTCACAAGGCACCTCAGTCTTTAGGCCCTCCCCACACTTTTTTCCAGGGACACAGGGCATTGCAAGCTCTTGTGTGACCAGATTTAGGCAGACACATACTTAAACCTCTGATGGAAACCAGTGGTTAGATCCAACAAAGATTGTGATTCTGTCTAAATGATGACAGCTCCACTGGCTTTTTGCAGTCCAGTGACTGTAGCACTTAGCAGAAAACTGGAGGCTGTAAACTGTAGGCACAGGTCAGTCTAAGAGGACCAGCTCCATCTATTCATGCTTTCTGCATCTGGGGCCACATGCTGTAATGAGGACCAGCATTCTTCATCCCTCCCTGGGAAGCTGAGGCCTTGATGGCTATGATGCACATTTGAGAGGCTTACCCTAAGTTTTCTGGCCGTTCTGGTCCTATTTTTTATTTCCTCTGGGCCTAATATAAAATATGAACATGTTCTGGGGAACCTGAACACCATTGATAGGGTTGAGAAACTGGGCTCCCTCTTGTCAGAACAACCTACTTTTTCTGCATGTCCTGTAGCAAGTGGCATGCCCCAGCTATTGGGTTAGGGCATCCACTTGCTGAAGCACACTCTCTCAGACTGCACCCTAAAGGGGTGGATTGAAGTACATGGGCTGAATTATCCCCTTACTCCCACGACCATTGGCCATTATTTTGGATGTGCCTGTGCCACAGGCAGACCAGGCTTTGCCCCTTGCTCACCTTAAGTGTTATCTGTATCTCCTTTCTAAGACGAAGCAGAAGAAGAAACGGCTTTTATTTTACCTACAGTAGAAAACAACTACACACATTCTCATCTCCACCATAACTGGAACTTAACTCTGTGCCTGTGTCACTTTTGGAAACAATTATATTCCCTCAAGAATAATCTATGGATTTTATAGGTCAGTGTTCAAACTGAATACTTTGAAAACCTTACAGAAGATGCTGAATATTCTTCTTTGGAATACTTGCTTTTTTGGTGCCATGAAGAATTTGCTGCTCAGAAATCTGAGTTTGTGGTGCCCTAGTTCCAACTTTCTAATAACTTCTTTTTTATTTGAATAAAGCTTTCTGCAGTAAGGAGCAGAGTATCTAGATATAGAACACATCCTCTATGCAATAGTTTTACCTGCTTCTTTGCACAGACAAGAAATGTGATGACAAACTAAGCAGTTAGTGGAGACTGTGACTTACCATAGTGTTTCTGAGTTATTTCCTACTATATTAGTCTTACTTTTACCAGTTACAATAACATAAAGTATCTTCAAATGCTAACAAAATTATAATTATTTACAAGTACAACCAAACCCATAATCCTCTCACTGAAAAATAAATTAAAAAAATTCAAGCCAAGGGCATCTCCATCTGCTATGAAAGCCTAGCTGCCAAAGCCATGGCATTTACGGGCCACACAAATTGTGGCCCCACGACCACTGTAACATGCCCAGAGGATCAGTAGGTGTCAGTCTGGCCAGCTGCTTTGTCAAGAAAGTTTACCAGAAGTCCTCCACTCTTGCTGTACGGAGAGGCATGGCAAAGGGAATGCAGTGGAGAGCATGAGCTGTGTGTCTGAAAACCTGCCAGAGATGCACTAGTCTCCTCAGAGAATCCATTTCTGTGGTTAAAAACCCTGGTGATCAAAAGGAGTCCCCTACCGTCTCCCTGAAGTCGTGGTTTATGTCCATTATATCCTGTCCTTTTCTCAGCAGATGTGGACACCAGATTACTCCCTCCCTCTCTGCAGAGATGCCATGCATTTGAATAACCCTGTACTTTTCTGTCAATATGTTATCTAGATCGAGCATTTTATTTTGATCTTCCCTTGGGGGCCTAGGAACCACCACTTTTGAAAACTGCCGTGGTCATCTTCTAGGCCATCATCACTTAGTTCACACCCACATGTGGGCTTTAGGCCCAACAGGCCCAAGAAAAAAGAAGCCAATGATAAAAACAGAAATCTCCCTCTTCTTCCCCCACCTTACCACGTGGGAAGGAAACCTAAAGGTCACATACACTCATCCAGTCCAAAGAAATCCAATGTGCTATGCATACAGCACTGCTGCAGACAGCACAGTGCAGCCCTAGCTGAGAAGAAAAAAACTGATACAAATTGTATAGAAGTTACGTGGGAAATACTGCAATACACAGCACAACATCAGCTGAGCCTGGTTCTTCAGGCTGCAGACTTTTTGTAAGACAACCACTCTGTATCATATTTCCAAGACCCTGACCACAGCATACTGGATTTACAAGAGCAAATCTCAGTCCTTCTCTGTGGCTTCACACGCATATTTAAAGGTTGATCCACTGATTAAGGTACAGATTGATCCTAAGACTTTGGAGACCTTGTAATAGAAACAACAGACCAAAGTAACAGGCTGACCCCCACACAGAGAAATCTATTTTAAAATTTGCTGAATCTAAAACCCAAACAAAAAGTCTCAAAAAACCTCAGCATTCTAGAACCCCAAGACATAAACCAAATTCACACAGAAAAAAATACCTGGAAGCCTCTGCCAGGCTCTCTACAAAGCTTCTTATGGTGATCCTCACAAGTACTTTTGAATAATAAAAGTTTAAAGCATATAGTATATACCAAATACTACCCATTTCCAGATACAGTGAAGAAGTTCTTCACTGTGAGGGTGGAAGGGCACTGGAATAGGGTGCCCAGAGAGGCTGTGGATGCTCCATCACTGGAAGTGTTCATGGCCAGGTTGGGTGGGGCTTTCAGAAAGTTGGTTGAGTGAAAAGTGATCCCGCCCACAGCAGGGTGGGTGGAACTTTGTGATCTTTAAGGTCCCTTCTGATCTATTCTATGATTTTAAACAAGGTGGACAAATTCACACAAGAGACAAAACAACATATCCCCCGAACAGTTTTAGTTATTCTATATGCAGATACGAAAGAAAAACTTCAGGTACAGAAGGACACTGGATCTATTAAAATGGAAAGTGTATTGCACTTGCCACAGAATTTTTGATAAGGTTATTGAAGTGAATGACTAAATATTCTTGAATGGTATGCTTTGTCAGCTCACAGTGACATTTCAATTCAAGTGCTCTGTATCAAATTCTAGCTACATATAATCAAAAGAGTTAATCCAAAAACTCAGGTATATGCTGAAATTGAATTAATTTAAAAAACTAAAGCAAATGCAAAGACTCTGCTCTTAGCATTCCTTGGCAATTACAATGCACAGCATTAGCATCCTTGTTAGAATTTCTTCTGCAGAGACACTTTTGTAGCACTAAAATCTAAGTTGTCTTTCTAGTCAAGGGTGATTAAGCTGGAGTAGTGAAAAACTACAACATGGGAAAAAAATAATAAAAAACAAAGGTAGTTTTCTATTACTGCTTGTGGGAGAAAATGGATTTTCAAGCACAACATTTCAAAGGAAAAAAAATCCATTCTGCCTTTACTTTCTTCCCCAGATGTATGATGCTATCACATATGGACATACTTATACAGAATGCTCCAGTTTCTGTGTGAATGCAGGCAAGGAGGAAAAAACTGGCAGAATCTGCAAGCACATGGTTTGATGGCAAGTAGCAAGCCATGGCAGAGAGAATCTTCTGGAGAATGAAAACTGGCTTAAAAAAGCAGAATGTTTGAAAAAAGCAGTAACCAAGTGACGTCAAATCCAAAAGATTTCTTGGAGTTAGTTATAATTTATTAAAGCAAAGAGAACTGCGTAGCAGCAAATACATCTGTGCACACAGAGCCATATACCCACCAGCTATATAAGTAGTACCACACTGAGTTCCCTCCCACAATTTTATTTTTATTCTTTAATGTCACTGTTTTCTTTAATCTAAAATTACAATTTAACATTTGAGTGAATAGAGGTTCTGTTTTCTTCTGCAGAAAAAGAGCCCATGATTCGGACACATGCATCTACAGTCAAATTCTCGATCAAGCTGGGATGGATCTCTGCTGGTATAGATGGAAAGGGGGATTTAATGGGTTTAACAACTATGAAGTATTAGCTCTTAGGCTGAGATGGACTGCTTTGGATATGTGCTACAGGACAGAAGGCATGCCAGGTAGGGGTACACATTTGGCTCAAAGAAGCTAAACAAAAGGTCAATATAATCCCTGTTTCAATGCTTCTGAGAGGACACCCACAGACAAAATAGGGTGCTAGCTGGAGCCCAGACCTGGAACAAACAGACGTGATCAGTGCAAATGGCCACAGCCTGCACAAAAATCCACTAAGCCTGGAGACAGAACACATTCCCTTTCTACAGAATGCTATCATGGGACAGAATCTCTGTAAGGATTTTCTTGACCAAGAATAATTTGCATTCTTGTGTATTTTAATTGCTCTTGATATTTAAAAGCACAATGCTAATTTGATAATAAAAAGAAGTAGCTTATACTCTGTACAAGAAAGCCTTATCAAAGGAATATAATTGCTTATTCCTAAACTATCAAAGACTTCTGGTCAAAAAGGACTAGGAGAAGTTTAGAATTTAGAAGTTAAGCAGTGGAATTTCCTATATATGTGGTTTTGTTTACAATGCAAATAAATTCTTGTGTATTATTGCAAGGAAGAAAACTTAATCAAAAGTGCGTGAAAACAAGATTGTTTGGAAGCAACAATATGTTATTACTGACTCATGCAGTTCCAGTTTCTTGCCAAAATTAGAAATACAATATTGAGCAACTACAGAATTTATCAGTATAGCTGTGAGAATACTGCATTTTGGAAGCCAGAAGATACTAGAGGACAACAAGTAACATTTTAAATAGCATAAATTGTATTTGAGAAGTATTATATTAAATGTCTGGAAATTATTGACAAAAATATAACCGTAACAAGCTATTTGATTTAGATACCAGTGTTTTTGGGGACATGCCCTCCCAGACTTAAAAGGAAATAGCAGTAATCTTTAGCGTGGAATAAATCTAAAGTTTAAAATACTTCAGAGCTTTTCAAGTTTTTCCACGTTAGATGTGGCTACTGGAAAAGATAGAGGTTTAAGCAGCAACAGTATCCATGCACATATAGAGACCACTTGCCTGCTACTATTATTTGGCTTTTGAATTATTCTTTTGTGAGTGTGGAAGAAATATCAGCACTTCATGAAACTGAACAGTCTGCAATATTTTGACCAGCAGAATACAAGACACAATCTCCCCAAACTCCTTCCATTTTCTTCCTATGATTCATCCTTGCAAAGCCGTTCTTAAAAAATGCTTTTCTATATCAGGAATCCTGCACGTGTAAAGAGGTAAGAGTCAGCAAAATCTTGACAATCAGCTAATAGGAATGAAGTTAGAAGAATTTATTGTGTGAAAGTTGCTTGAAAATACACTTGATGAAAATGCTGGAAATTCAGTGCCTATCGTACCAGATGATCAGATATTTAAATAAGTAGATTTTGAAATCCAATGTGACTGGAGAAGACTGATTTGTTATTCTAATAGATATCTTGTGATTAGACACCAAAATGTAAATTTTTTTTAATCAATTCATTTAGAAGAGGTTGTAAAGAGCAGGAAGTGGAAGCATTATTAAAAAGTCTCCAAATGTTATCAATGCTTGAGACAGGCTTAAGAAAAGGTAAGAACCATCTACCCACACACAAAGGCTTTTTTTTTTTTTTTAATGTATAAAAAGTGCTTAACACTACTGAGATAGCAATCGCTAAGCAAAATTCTACTCACATAGAATAATAAAATCCAATCCTACAAAACACTAACCTGAAATACTACTTCTCTAGCAAGGACATAAAATATGTATCTCGATTCACCACATGAGAACATAAAAAAAAATCATTTCTTGTCAATACATCTATTATTTATTGCAGCATATACTCCTAAGTAGCCAATAAGTTCTCAGCGCAGAGGAGATTTTTTCATTTTATTTTGGAACAGCCCAACTAGGTTTTGATTAAAGTCAATTGCACATTTTGGAGAGAATGCTTATTCTCAGTATATTTTTTCTCAAGACTTTTAATTTCTCATCTTCCTTCTCCTTCACTCTCCTCCTTACCCCCAGCCCAAGAATCTTTTAATACCCCCTTCCACCATATTATTTAGCATAAAAGCCTTCAGAAATAAATCAAACCACTTGCCAAAACAATATGTCTAGAAATTCAAGATGCGTGAAGAACAGTGGAATGTCAGTCATTCCAGACAGATCCGTTGGTAGAGCTAGAAGTCAAAACATTAACACCACAGGCATCTAAAGGAAGGTTTAGACAAGTTGGACAGATGGCTTTGTTTTAATGAGAGAATATAAATAATCAGAAAATTATTTTAGTCTATAGGCCTGCTGAAAGGTGACTTGTACACAAACCTACACACTCAAGGACAAAGCCAAACCGTGCTCCATCATATTACATGTTAATATAAATTACTCCAAAAGCTGTCTGGCTCTGTCTTGAAACAGTCATTTCACTGACCTTATTGAGAATTATAATACCATTTAAGTTACACCACTGATAAGTTCATAAAGGGTTAGTTTTTTTTTTTTTTAAAAATCACTTACTTTAATTTACTCTGTGTCCCTGAAAAGAACTTAGACAACTATCTCTAGAAAGTTTTATACGTTAATATTAAACTTGATAAGTATTCTAATTAGTGATGAAGAACAGAAAGTGAATCCTTCATGATGTGACTATGCAGAAAGTGTCATGCCATCAAAAGTATAACTGTATTACTAAATGTTTTGTACACAAGGGTCAGTGGGACCTTAGGGAGTTGTAGGTTCTGCCTGTCAGTTATTCCACTCCCTCTGGGAGAATGGGAGGAAAAAAGAAAAGCAGCAGCATAAAAGAATTAGTTAGTACTGTGGCCTGGTTGTGTACGAGTAGTGCTGATATTGCAGCAGTATCTGCATACAAGAATTGCAGAAGAGTTTGGAACTACATAGGATGAAGAAAGACACGCAGCAGTAGAAACTACTGAGGCAGTAATACACTTTCCATCAGAAGCTATTATATGCCAGTGGTACTGACCATATTTGCGTGGTGCATAAAGCAAGGTAGATGAAAGGGTTATGTTATGTTCATCATCAATAATGGATGTGGAGGGAAAAAATGGTGATTATGCAGGTGAAAACTCCCTAGGACTTTATAAACACCTGACAGCTCTGTAAATCTGCTTTAGTACAATGTTCACACAGGAGCTATTAATTAATCCGAGTTAAAATTGAAATTTATAGTAGGCTTAGTATTTAAATGGGATTACTTATTATAACTAATTGCTGAGGATTACACTTTGTCGTATGTTATATGAAGCCTACAACGCAGTGTTGAGCCCATGAATTAATCTTTGAAGAGTCCACGATACTGTAACATTATTCTAAAGGATTGACGGTTGGATGGTCACTGAAGGAAGAGCAGTCAGTTGAAGTGTCACTGCTCGCTGTGTCTCTGACCCTGTTCCTCTGCAGAAGGTCAGTACTTGTCTAGTAAAGTCAGAAGAATAGATCACACAGGCAATTCACATTTGCTTCAGTGAAAAGGGAGTTGGAACCCAATACAGAAAGCAGTTTAAGCTAAGTGTTTCTGTATTTAAGCAGAAACAAACAGCTCAAAGTACCTGTCTTCCACCAGTATCCGTTTTGGTGTCTGGTCTCTGGCAATGGGAGATGACTTCTCCCAGAGACCTAATGGCACATCTGGAAGATGGCAACACACCTTCAGTGAGCACAGCCATTGTGCAGAGAGCTTCTGACCATGCTTGTTCTCTGTCCCCTGAATCAATGCATGTAAATGCTGTTCCTAAATCAAATGGAAGGAGCTGCTAGAGGACACTGCAACAGAATGGAGGATATCAGCTCCATTCCAGGCAAGAACATAATTGTGAAACCCTCTGTGCCAAATTATGATGTTTTCTTACAGGGTTCCACATATAGTATAGGTAGTCAGAAGGGCCAAAAAAGCATTTGATATTCTATGTCATTGCAAAGAAAAAAAAGAACCAAAGATTCTATCAATTTGCCACTAGTAACAAAGGTGTTAGCAATATTTTGCATTTAAAATTACAAAACTAGATGCTGTGAGTGATCCCTTTGCTCTGTCTCTATTAAAAATTAGCAAAATTAGGGACTACTGGTTCCCATCGTAAAGAACTTTGGGCAGGTCAGGGTACCAGTGCTCCTTGCAGGACAGAGGGCTAGGGTCAGGGTGTTGTCAATTGCCTATCACGGACAGCATCACAGCCACGCTGCAGCCCAGACAACAGAGACTATTGGATGGCTGTTATCTCTTAGACCCTTAGGAAATCATTATCCAACTTTATTAAAATTAAAATTTAAAAAGACTTAATTGTTTAAATTAAGTATATAGAATTAAAATATTACATTCTATAATTATTTTGTTTAAATGTTATTAAATTTTTGCCTATTGCTAAAATTGAATACAGTCTACGCTACAATCCTACATCATTTTTTTTTGATGCTATTGCTTTTCAGTTATTGATAGACTGAACCTTTTCTGCACAGACAATGGATTGGTCTTGCAAGAGTGTGGGGGAGCTGAAAGAATGGGAGACCAGGGTCAAGAACACCAACAGCAGAGTGGGAATACTATCAACACTGAAGAAAAACACATCAGTTGAATGCGTCCGCTTGTATGGTCTGCAGTGAAATAGCTGGCACTGCTGAAATGATAATGGCCTTATTCCAAGTTTTAAGCACAATGCATTGCCATGAGCAGTCTATTTTGTACCTCTGTTTCACCGAGACTCTGCGCTCAGGTAGGTCAAGATTTAAAGACTTTTTTCAGGCATTAAAGCAAGAAACTTAATATAAATACAATACAATTTAACCCTAAACGGTGGCCAGGGACTGTGGAATTTTATAGTCTTCAGTACTAATAAGTAAATAAATATGTGCAAGGCTTGAACTCACATTCTAAACATATCTCACTCATTTTCAGGCTTGATAAGTAGAGACAATGAGAGTTTAGGATGCTAGTATTGCTTTCTGTCACAGTAAGTGTGCCTAAGCTGCTGTGACTGAACAAAGCACCTAGTCCATGCAGGGCAGGGGATGGCTGTGGGAGTTTGGTGAGGTTTAGCATAAGGCATCCCTAGGCAGCACCCAGCTCTGGAGTAGGCTTGTTATTAGCAACTCTAACACAGTGTGGTTGTTCATCCTAAACGGTCAGATGAAGACAGCAGTTCAGGGCAGTGACTAGGACAAGAAGCATGCTGAACTTATTTGCTTTCACACCTGGTGAGAAATCCACAAATACCTAGCAAAATAGTCATTGCCACCCACCTTCTGTGGTGACTGGGAGAGAAATCTCCATGCAGGCTGCAGACTGGGCTTTTCTGAAGGGGGGCCTCCCAGGCCCTCGCCGGTTTGCTTTTGAGACGTCTGCACTGGAAAGTCGTTTTCCTGAGCTGCAGCTCTGGGATGTTGGGCTTGTACAGTGACCATTCACGTGATCTGGAAAGCGAATGCAAGAAGCACTAGGTAAAGTGCAAGCTTCCAAAATTCAGAATGGAGGAGAGATGTATGTTCTGATATTTGAGAATGGGTTAAATCAAATCTTCTGAGAATACTTATTTGTTTTATCAACCCAGCATGTACATGGAAGAATAACTCATTATCTTTAAGGCGTACTTCAAAGGTCATAGCACTGGTACATGTTGTTACAGCTGCAGATCCCACAGCATTTGTGGACCTATGTGCACAGGCAATTTATCAAGATACTGCTGGTAACTGTCATCCCTGGTGTCATGTCTCCTAACAGTCATCAAATAAATTAAAACACTATCTTTCCTTTTCAGTCTCATAAAGAACTGTAATTTACTACAGGATAGAAAAATGTGTAGATGTGGCACTGGGACACGGTTTAGTGGTCATGGTGGTGTTGGGTGATGGTTGGACTTGACAATCTTGGAAGTCTTTTCCAACCTTAGTGCCTCTATGGTCTTCCCTACCTAACGCAAAGCTGCAAGAAATAGGCATCTACGTTTGAGATAATTACAAAACCAGCCCTAATATTTCTAAGTATTTTATTCTTTATATACCACATAGATTTATTTTATTGCTAAGGAAACTGACTGGCTGAACAATTGATTTTTCTGCTACAGACATGAGGCTGTCCTTGGACTCATGCTAGATGCCACGGTCAATCAGCACAGCACATGCTGCTGTTTGATGGGGTGAGAAAAAATATGGTTGCTTTAAATTCTGCCTACATTCACAGGTATAGTTTAATTGTTTTTTGTCAGCAGGTAATTCCTACTTACCAATTTAAGTAAACAGCAGGTAATAAGCATAAAAAAATTCAGACTTATAGAAGTACACTGAATATTCTATTCAAAACTCTGGAAGCTCATTACTATAGGTATAGACAAGCTTGGAGTTTCTGCCTTCATTTTGAATGTGAGGTTATGTATATCTGAGAATCAGATTAGTCTTCAAGATTCTGTACATAATTATTATATTCAGTTAACTGTCTTTGATTAGTACTGTATCCAAGGAAAAGATTAATGTTAATATACTAAGATAAATTTATTTCTTGGTTACTATGCCATGATAGCTGCACTGTACATGACCACAAGCTATTTCTATACTCAGATGATAAAACAGATTCTATACTGAATACAGCATATAGTATGCTATTATGTGTATTCTTCCAATATGTAAGTCATGTTCTTTCCATGTGAAAGCAGTTCAGCCTTAATGAACAAAATTGGAAAGAATTGTTCAGACTTACAGTTTAGAAAGCAATTTAGTATCTCTACTGCGTAATGAGATGGCTCTGCAGGAGACACAACTGTCATTCTTATTTCTTAATATGTGGCTATTAACTGAGTTAACAGCAGATGTAAAACTGATGTGGATGATTCATTCAACTTTACAGTTACAGAATTTTCCAAAATATACTGGAAATATTCTTATATTTCAGTAGAAAGTCCTTTGAGATCAGGGGCTTTGTTCAAGGGCACGGGCTGACTGCTCAACCTCAGCAACAGACACATCCTCATCCAGCTGCTTCCTTTCTTCAAAATTCAGTTTGTGTGAAGGAGTTTCAGCATGATATCTAATTATCTCCAAGGGGATCCTAGGAAGTGGTGAGGAACATAACAGAGTAAAAAAAGAATCATATTCTACAGAAACAGCAACAACATTTGTGAGTCCCTTTCCCTGAACACTGCACAGAGTGGGCACAATTTATCTACAACACTATTCCCTATACCAAATTTTAAGATAAATGCTACTATGTTTTCCTTCTTATGCTTGCTTCTCTCAGTAACCTTCAAAGCCTCAAGTTAAACAAAAGCAATTAGTAGGAGCTGGGCACTTAAAGCCCTTTAGTTGTTTTGCCAATGCCTTTCCAAATAAGCAGAGAGAGTTCCTGTGTAGAAGAAAAATCAGGCCTCATCCTAGAAACTGCAGGGATACCTCTTCAAGTTACTGAAGTTAGTGAAATGTTAGGGAGTGCTGCAGCAATGGGCCTTTTCTCCTGTTTGTGGATAGTGAACTAAACAGCCAAGGCTCCATTTGTAGCTATTCTGTTCATTAATCTCAAAATGTAAGGCTCATGCAAGCCTTTGGAAGTAATCATAGTAGATTACCTCATGCTACAATACACTAGACTATTTTATACTAATTTTAACTCAACAGATTTTATAAAGCAGCTAGTAACACATTGTATCTAAGATGCATTGAAAATATAAAAGAGCGGT
>NW_008606505.1:63107-70064 GCF_000691845.1 Merops nubicus
CTAATGTTCTCCATGTGCTGTTTCTACAGTGCAGGTCCTGGTTGTTTGTCTTTGTTGGGGTTCATGACGTTACCCATATGAAATAAAAATACTTTAGCTATCCCCATTACCAAATGGTAACACCACACAGTTCAGTGTGTGCCCCGAAAACTGCTTAAAAAAAGAAAGAGAACTGTTCTGTCTGGAAGGTCAGCATGTCACACAAAATTCCAGTGAGAGGATGAGATTAAGAGGAACTGAAGAAGTAACATTAGTTACTTGATTAAGCTACAGAGAGATGCCTTCTGAGAGGCAATGTGTAACATGGCAGCAGCAAACCTGCTGGAGAGCCTCAAACTTATCTAACTTTCGGGGGGAGTATTACACACATAGGGAGTGTATTATATATAAACATGCTGGTTTTATTTTGCACACGGTAGCATGTATATATTGCACAACCTGCCTTGTCATACAACTCTTCTAAACTACTTGGTGGCCTATACAAAAAGCAAAAGGAACCAATGATTTACCATTGAAATGCTGAACCCTTGTTTAAAACCAAACACATTAAAAATGTCAGCAAGAAGGAAGAAACATGCACATTCAGGTGCTGTCTAACAAGTTGTGTTAAACTAGACATAATAAATAAAAAAAAGACCAACCTTTTTTCTTTTCAGTTCTAACGAAGGGATGAATTCACTCAGAAAAACTAGCTGAAAACCAGTTTTTACTGGCTGGAGAGAGGTTGAGAACCAAGCAATTTAAATATGACTAATTAGAAGCGTTATATTATTATCCTAAGTTGTAAGAAAGCAACCAATAAAAAAGCAGGCAAGAAGACCAGAGAGATATGCTTCAATACAGAGCAGACAGAACCTGAAAATTGAGTCCCAGAGAATCTTCTCAACAAATCTTGAGAAACACAATCTCTGCTGTTAAAGGGAAGAAAAGTCCATCTGTTTCCACCAGGGGATTTTTGTGTATTATCAATAAATTAGATTTTGGGTATTAATTATGGTTGTGAGTAACCTTTTTTCTTTATACAAGGAGATACATTTAAATAAAAGAGATCTCCTAACTGACAAATGGCCTGAAGAACAGTCCCAGTTTTGCATGTTAAATAACCAACATTTGTGTAGAAGCAATATCATCATTCATTAGCAAGAATATAGACTGACACCTTGAAATTCTAACAAATTAGTTTTAGAAGAAAACTTCTTACTAAGTCAGGATCACAATTTTCTCTTGGTGTGGTTGTCAGCCAGGCAGGAGAGGAGGTGTGAGCCCTGGCAGAAGAGGTACTGCTAGCAAAAGCGTGCATTTACCAACAAGTCTTCACCAGTTTAAAGCAGAAGGTTGAACTGCCCTACTGCCATGCTGCTAGCACAGTTAGGTCTACACTAAGAGTATAATGTAGTGTCACTGTAACACGCTGCATGTGCAATACAATTGTGTTTTTATTACAGTAATGAACTCTTACCGTGTGCTTGATCCTGGATATCATCATTGTTTTTAAAGCAGAGTGAACAGATTTATTTTTCAGGTAACTAAAATACTGTAAAGTGGTTGAAAATGTTAAGTGTGCTGTCACTTGAAGAGCCCTTTTTAAAAGCAGTGTTTTTGCCTTCAATAATAAACACTGAAACCAAAACACAACATATACACTACCCAGATGAAGAACACAAAGTCATAGAACTGTATGTCATAGCAGCACGTCTATATTATCATACTTGAAAAATCAAACCTGGCAGTGCAAATCTCAAAATAAATCCAGCTCTTCTCCTGAGAACTGGGAATATTTTGGACTACTTGGATCTATCTCTGCTCCTCAGATTCCTCTGCTGAATTTCTAGTGATGATATAGCACCACGCTACTGGACTACCTGTCTCAAAAAGTACACAGCACTCAATAAGCATTGACAGAATAATGTAACATAAATTGATCCTATGCTGTGTGCAATAAACAAGAGAACACAGAAAACTTGATTTAATTCTGAAACACAAGTATTAAACATGATACATTCTGAGCTGCGCACAAGACAACACTGAAACATGCAAGTAGAGTGCATGAACCACGAGATCATTAGGTTATCAACAGCTAGTCCTGAGCACCCCTTATTAGAAGCATTGCATCTGCATTTTCAAGAAAGTAAAATCTGAGTTTAATTCTCTGTTTTTGAAAATGAAATATTCTTCAAAGAGTTTGGAATGGAAAAATTTTTCACCTTGAATCTGACAAAAAATAAAACATGACACACATGAGCTGGATACTTCCTAAACAAAACTCTACCTTTCCATCTGAAACGAATTAATAAAATAGAAGATAATGACGACAAGAGTGTTTGTAGTCTATTCTAACCAGATTATTCCAGAGATTCTTCCTGTGATTTAAAAAAACCCATAAAAATAATTTTTAGCAGAGGTTAGAATGTCTGAAATAATTGAGCTAGCACCACTCCATAGATGCTAAAATATAAATAACTTGCTTGCAAATACTCAAGAGAAAAAGGCACAGACAAGGCCAAGTAAGGCATTCCAAACATATTTAAGTTTACACATAATTTTAATGCAGAAATCAAACAAATATACTAAAAAAAAAAATCTAAGTTTTTCTGAACTTATTTACATTATGCATTGTACATTTTTGACAGGTTTCATACCCAGTTTGTGTAATAAATAAATTAGTTACAAATGTGCATTCTCATTTTAATGTTGCAAAACCAGATTTTATAGTTGGTAACTTCTGATTTAGAGTTCTTATTTATCCTTCTTTTATGATCATTTTGTTGTCAAAATAATTACACATAGAAAACTATTACTTCCTAAATATTCTTATGCTTGTGTCCAGAGGTCAGTACTAAGACTCCGGATGTTCCTTTAAGCCCAAACAAGGTGACAA
This sequence comes from Merops nubicus, assembly GCF_000691845.1. Classification (NCBI taxonomy): domain Eukaryota; kingdom Metazoa; phylum Chordata; class Aves; order Coraciiformes; family Meropidae; genus Merops; species Merops nubicus. Next base: position 65,986 of record NW_008606505.1, read on the forward strand.
GTCCACCTGTCTCATGCCCAAATCTCTGACTACAGATGACAGTCTGTGTGCGAGCTCAATCCCAACCCGAGTCACTTCCTATAGAGGACCTCTGGGTCCAGGCAGGTCTGGTAAATCTATGTGTAGCCCCAGGTGTTGACTGTTGGAGGGTATTACAATTTGAGAAGCATATAAAGACCACAGAATGGAAGAATACTACATATTTGTACTTGCATTTCTTGAAAGGAGTGGAAAATTACTTACCTTTGAGAGTCCTCAGTAAGGAACTCTCTAAAAATAGAGAACTTAGAAGCAGTGAATATTACATTGTAAGCCTAACAGTTGCCCATTATCATCCCTTCAGTGTATGATGATCTTTGCTGCTTGCTTTGTTCTTTCAGCTAACAAATTTTACTGCCTTCCTTTTCTTATTACATTTAACTTTATCAGTTATAAACATCTTAGTTAGGGTACCATTTTGATAATTTTAAGCACTTACCTTTCCTTTAAAGTTGTTAAAATTTCCCATATAGATCAGTGGGTTTGTGGCTTGCTTTTTTTTTTTTTTTTTTTTTTTTTTTTTAAATCTTGGAAAATTAGAATTCAGAATGCAGCCCCTTTCTGCATTTGAAAATGTAACCACAGAGCACATGACTATTCTGCTGTAATGGTTGACAGAATTAACCTGCTGGTCAGCTCTTGTTGCCCTTGTTTTTTTTTAATTTCTGGTTATGTAGACTGGCAGAGTGCTAATACATCTGTTAATTGAGTTCTCTTAATTATGGAAGAAACTGGTGCTATTATACACCTGACCTTCAGCAGGTTAAAGAGATTTTTGTCTAGTAGGGTCCTAGCTATAGAACATCAAAATCCAAATCTGAAAATGTGAAATTGCAGAGAAGCCAAACATTCAAAACCATTTCTGTAAAAGTGAAAGCCTTTAGTCCAACTCACAATGTTTTTCATCTTAATAGTGATCAAACTTGAAGCAAAAATGGCAAATGCCCATAGAATCAGCAAAAGCATAGCCAGCAGCTTGAGTGATGTAATGCTTCCCCTCTATTTGGCACTTGTCAGACTGCATCTCAGTCCTGTGCCCAGTTTTGGGCTCCCCAGTACATGTAAGATGTTGACAGACAGGGGTGAGTCCAGCAGGGACCCACCAAGCTGGTAAGGGAGTTGACACACATGATGTAAGGGGAGAGGCTGAGAACTGGGGGGGAGTTTCAGCCTTAGGAAGAGAAGACTGAAGGGAGATCTAATTGCTGTCTGCAACTACCTGATCAGAGTATATGAGGAGGATAGAGCCAGACACTTCTCAGCCATGCAAAGTGATCAAGTGAGAGGCAAAGGACACATTTTGGATCATGGGAAATTCTAGTTAATTATTAGGAAAAAATTTCTTCTGGTGTGGATAATCAAATACTGGAAGAGGTCACCCAGAGAGGCTGTGGACTGCCTGTCTTTGGAGATGTTCAAGAGTCAATTGCAAATTGCTCTGTCCTACCTGGCCTTAACAGACCTGCTGCAAGCACAGTGATAGCCTAGACTACCAGCAGAGGTGCCTTCCAACCTTAATTATGCTATGATTCTAACTACAAGCAGAGTTCAGATGTTTCCTCCATTCAGCTGGTATTTTCAGGCTGAAAAGTGAACAGAAATTACTCTGCCATTCTGGAAGGAGACAGATTTTGGACAGTCCATAAAATCCTTTGCATGTAAAAATGCATATAATTTTCAGTGTCTATTGCCAAGTAAATAAAAGTATTGTTACAGCTGGATGTCTGAATTGCCTTTTCTAAAAATGTCAGACCAAAGAGGACAGCAACTCATATAATTTCAAAAGTTCTGCAATGCTCTTTAGCATTGTAAACAAAATTACAGATCCAGAGCCAGAGAAAGTAGTATAGAATACTCCACTTAAAATCTGCCAGTTTTTCCAATGCAGCAGTAAGCAAAACCAGATGAAAAGCTTCAGAATTTTGCCAGTGTCTGATGTCTGTAGTAAAATATTTTGAAAGGGCGAAGCAGGAATTGCTGTATCCCCACTGCTTATCCTTAAAAATAGAAATTAGGTCTTCGTAACAACATCTGGGTCCTGTTTCATGGTTTGGGGAACATCCAGGAAGTGACACTTCCCTTTCAATGACATACAAAGGCATTGAATTGTGGATGTTTTCGTATTATACTTCTATTATGATATGTGTAAACCTTTAAAGAATGAAAAATCAGATTCCACAAACCTCATACAAAATGAACAAAATGGAATACAGAGTTACAGCCAAAGCTCCTTTGTCTGACCCCTGCAATTGAGTTTCATGAAGCCAACTTTCATAATTAAAGTTTCTGGGTCTCTGCATTCAGAATATATTTCTCAAATCCTTGAAAGAAATGAGTTTATTTGGTACTTTGCCTATTTTTTTCACTGCTGTATAAAATGAGAGACTTGAACTCTGACTTGGTAACAAATTAATTTACTGCTTATAAATATCTGCAGAAAGCATAGGAAATTAGACTCATCTTTTGAAGATCACGTCTTAGCAAGAGGAAAGAAAGATGTCTGTCTTCATTTGTATTTTTGTTTGTTCTTTGGCTAGTAAAGTCTAGGTGACAGCATAAATTCTTACAGTGAAACCAACTGTTCATAGGAGTTAACTAAAAATCAGCAGTTACTAAGTATCTCCATTTTCGGTTAGTATTTCTATCTATCCCCTTGTGACGACCTGGAAACTTTGAAAGCTTTTAATAAAATGATCAGAAATACTTCCTAAAAGAAAAATACAAGCTGGTGCTTAAAGTGGCTGGTGAAGCAAATTAATAAAACTCTCGTATAAAAGCAGTTGTGTATATTTGGATATATCCCAGATTCTCCACTTGATTAAATTAGATTTGGATTATCCCTATAATCAATTCCATTGCAACAGTGTGTGGAAGCGTAGATGATCTTTTCAGAAAACTTTGGTAAACAGTATTAGGTTCAAAACTAAAGATGCTAACATTCATAGCTGCCTATGAATGGTAACAGGGAAACAGTACAGCATCTGCAACAGCAATGTCACATCTTCCTTCTGGCCAATTCAAATAAGCATGGAGTTACCATGACCTACAGCAGCTAAAGCTATCCAGAAGTTTCAATGTATCTCCACATATGGCACATTCTCACTTGTCTGTGTGGAGATACAGCATCCACAGGCGACAAGCTCTTCAGCAAGGATGGGTAATAATCACTACAGCAAAATAAAAAGATGCTGACACCAACTTTATCAGTCACACAATGGTCAAAATGGAGCCCCAAAGTACCTTTAAATCATGAAAATCTTGGCAAGGTTTAATTAGAACACCCCGAGTCATGAGATCACACGTTATTCCCTTAAATGCCAGCAAACTACTCCCCACGCAATTTGCAGTACTGGCAGCACCTCCACCTGAAATAGCTTCAACTTCTACTTAACCTCTACTGTTACCATTCAAAGCAAACTGAAAGCAAGGATGTTACATGAGCCAGATCCTAAGAAGGGAGCAGAAGTGTAAACTGCCAAATGCTAATATGTTTCCCAATTAGCTGCAGTCAGTGCTGAGAGTAGGCGATGCATGAGCACTCTGTGAAAAGGTATGAGCCAGCGCCAACGGGGTGGACGTACAGCATCTTATCATTCGAAAGTGGTGACCTCAATATCTTTACAGAAGTGTGGGCCAGATACTATTGGTATCTCCTGAGTATTCAGACTATGGGTATAATCTCAGGCAACAGCCAAACAGTGGATAAATAGTCTCTAAGAGCTCTGCCAGCATAGCCAGGACATTTTGGAGCAGAACTAAATGAAATGCAGACATTCATCACCTCTTCCAGGAACTCTCATTTAAATTTAGCTCCTTACATTAAGAAAGAGGGTTGTGTTTTTTTTTTTTTCCAGCCCATTGTAAACTAAGGAATCTATAATTTGGCACAGTTTTCACGGCTAGAACAATTAACAGGAGTCTTCTGCCCTTCTAAGAAAGTCATGAAGGAGAACTGAAACAAGATTTATTTTTTTTTTTTAATTTTTTTTTTTTCCTCTGCAGTTTATTAGCCATGAGCTCCTGCCAGCTTATACATTGAA
>NW_008606505.1:70095-106516 GCF_000691845.1 Merops nubicus
TCTTTCCCCTTACCAATCCTCTGGGTTTCCTGTAACTATGAGTACAGAGTACCCTGTAGCTGTGGCAGTAACAACAAAGAGAATGCTTAAGTGATAATACCTTGATAATACCTGTTGGTGTGTATGAAGATTCTGAAATTAACGGAGTCCCACTAGTTTTTGTAAACAGACATTGAAACAGACCTTCTTAGGCTTATTTTTAGTTTATACTTAACTTGCTCTACAGTATTAGAAATAATGAGTACAGGTAAACAGAAGAAGGGTAGAAACATATCTGTTCTGAAATCAAAACCACAGACAGGATTATAAAGTCCCTTCATCTTCAAACTTCCCTACATTTCTCATACATTTAAGATAGATCATCATGCTTCCTATACTCTTAGGTTTCATTTGTTTAACTTTTACAGAATTCCTTTTGCACATAGTTGTTCTGCTCTCTTGTCCTCGAGGTTTTGTGGTTTTGTTTTTGTTTTTGTTTTTTTACATAAATTTGCCTCCAATTTGTTGATACATTCTAGGACATGCTCACAATATTGTCCAAATCCCAGCATGATTACAGGAATGCTGATGGTAAGATAGTTTTTTTTTTTTTCCCTGATATGCAAATTTTTTATTACACAATAAAACCCTCACTACCTTCAGTTACATTGACTTGTTTCTTGATTTTGTAAAAAACCAGTCTTTTACACATCAAATGTATCTTTTTCTTGTCTTATGATTCAGGATCTAAATCTAATTCTTGATATATCTTTCAACATATTTTTATAATGCTAACAAAAAGAAGTCTGATCTGTAGAATATGGTTAAGCCTTAGGTCCTGCGCTCTGGATATTTTGATAGCTCTTAATAGCTGCCCATTTATTTAGTGATAAATATTAATTTTACAGGTCTGTAAATGCCTATAACACTCCTTTTACCTTTTTGGTGTATTATGAGAATTACAATTTTCCAATTTTTTTTTTTCTGTATTCTTACATTCTTAGTTTCTCAAATGTAACTGCTAATGACAAAGTTATTTCAATTAAATCACTCTTTACACTGAAATCTGCACAATCTGGACTGAATTTTCAACATTTACTTAATCTTTATTAGGACCTATTAGCAGTTTTCAGAGTTCCTCAGTAATTTATAATGTAGAAGATGTCTTTATTCCCCTGACTTTTGCTCTAGGGAACAGTGCTACATTGGTTAATACATGCACATGATTCCTAGTGACAGAAATTATCTTCAGCTGCATTATGCAAGGATATGATCCAACTTTAATTTCTAGCTCTAAAAAGACACTCAAAGTAATGAGACATGGCTACACGGCTCTTTCAGTCATCTTACATAAGAAACTTCCCACGAAAGCCAAGCTAGAAAGGACTCCTTCAGACTAAGAATATTTAAAGACGATGATAAAAATCTTTGTATGAACCACACATTCCAACTCAAATGCTAGAAGCAATCCCCATTATGTGGATCTTTAAGAGGGCATGATCTGCCCCAAATATTTTTAGGTTATGCAGAAAGCTGAATTTTCACTGTAGGTTTTTTGAGATGAAATTTCTGCTCTCACTATGCACTTCCACTGAAATATGAAAGAAGAATTGAGAAAAAGGTTACAATAAACTGTGTGCTTAACAGCTGGCTGAGGTAAGTCTCAAGGCAAGGACTGAGACATAAATGACTGATTTCTGATCTGATGTCTCAGAAGCTCAAAGACAACATAAAATACAGATGTTCATCAGTCTTATCACTGTTGTGGCATGGAATTTGTACATCAAATAAAGAAAATAGACTAGCGCATGCACTGAGTCTTATTGGCAAAGATAAACATCACTGACAACCAGTTATAATGGCTCAAGTGTGCAAAAAGTCCTGGAGCCTTTTCGTAACAAAATATTACACACACAGTGTGTAATGACTGGCAAAATATGTCTACATGAAATAAATGAGTAGTAAATAAGCAAAATGCTGAGAGCTGCCAACAGAACTGTATGGGTTAATAGGTGGGTTATAGAAAGCCTTTTCAGACAAAGCCTCCAAGGTTATTGTGTTAACTCATGAATCAGTTGGTAAAATGTTTTGCCAATGAATGTAAGGAAGTTTAAAGCTGTTGGCTTTCGCCTACCGTACCAAGATCAGTCTTAAGATCTGTTGGCAGACTTAACTTTCTTGATCCTTTAACTGGAACAACAGAAAAAGGAGAAAGGCAGTTGTTAATAAGAAAGAAAGAAAAAGGAGCGAGGGAAAACAACATGCCATCTTCTGGTCAATACCATGTTGCAAATTTGTAGCATATTTTAAAGAGCATATAAAGGCAGAACTACGGTTTAAATATTTTCATGTCACTATTCAGCAAAATAAATGTAACTGAACAAGGAAGCACTGGAAAAAAAACATTACTCCAGCTCTCAAGAAGTGAATGGTGCTTCACACAGCTTTGCCTGTGTGCTGCAGTATCTTACCTTGCCATGACAGGAATGATTAAAAAAAAGAAACAAACACAAACGAGAATAAGGCAAATATTGCAAATGCTGGCTATGCAGCATGTCACAAATATTTAAACACCTGAAAAACAACTTAATAAGAAGGTGCAATGAAACTATGATGACATAATACCTCAAGGGACCATTTGAAAAAGAGCATATTTTACAGGTAATGGAAACAGAACACATTACTGTAATGCTATGGAAAGAAAGACAGATTGCACAGAAACGAAATACAGCAGCTTCAGGATTTAACATGCTGTTATCTAAACATCAAAATATTGCACTTAATTTACTTAAGATTTAATGTTCTGTTTTGTTCCAATTATGCAACAAAATTATGATTTTGCTTCTGTTCAAAAATGTTTTCATTTCCTCACACATGACCACTTTTTTTACACAATGAACACCAGAGAACTGAAATGAAGCATGTCTTGTAGCAGTTAAAATGGCATTAAATTTATTAAAAGAATTCCTCAAGAAATCTTTTATTAGTCATTGAGAAGACTTGATTTTCAGTATGGTTCTTTCATTTTACAGTCATTCAGTATTTTTTCACTTTTTTTTTTCTGGCTTTTACCTCTTATCCATATCTGTTACTAGAAGTGAACAAGGAAGTATTTGTCAGCTAACTATTATGCGTCTCAAGGAAGTCCCACATGGTGAATATCCCAATGACAGGAACACTAGGATATATAAAAATAAGGAACAAGTCATTTGCAATTTCTATTTAATAAGCTTTTAGGTCAAAAGGATGCCCAGAACAGCCACTTACCATTTCAAGTCACAGAGACCCTAAAAAGAAATTGCTTCATTCACTTGCAGTGTCATAAACTGCAAAGCCTGCAATGTGGCAGAAGAAAATATCAGCTGGCACCTATTTTAGATATTTTTCTTTCTTCAGAGAAGAGTAGTGGAGTCCTTAAGGCTCTTGAGCAACATCTTGGTACCAGTAAAACCAGCACAACTCTCCCAGTAACCCATTTCTACCTGTCACTTTAACTGGATGCTTTGGAACAAAGCAAAGAGGTTTCTTCAAATCAGCCCAACATCAAAATATACATCACTAAGGGTTCTTACATACATTTGAGACACTCACACAAAGGGCAGCTTAATTTTTAGAACAGCCTTTTAAAAACACTCCATTTATCTGAACAGCTGTCATACACTCTTTCAGACTGTGAATGGAGGATACTGCTCCAGAAAATCAGTGCTTTGCCACAGAGAAAGAAAAAGAAGCATCACTTGTACTATCAACTCCTTTAAAGGAAAGGACAACACCTGGCCCAACCAGCCCTCTGAAAAAGGATTACCAGTTCCTAAGGAGAACTGTAGGACACTTTACTAACAGAGACGGCTCTAGATTAGGATATTGCAGAACAAAAAAAAAACCTAGCTGCATTTAACACCAATGAGCTTCATTAGTGTTGTTATTATGGAGGCTTCGAGCTGTGGAAACTGGTGGTTTCTCCTCTTTCTATGTTACAGGTATTTCTGTATAACAGAAATGCTGTCCTGTGTGGCATGCTGCAGCTGTTCCCAAATTGTGGTGTGTGTGTCTGAACTGCAGAAGTAGCTCCCAGCTCTTTGTGTGCAGGCTCATACAGCACATGCAGAGTATGCACTTTCTGATTCCTCTGGGGGACTCTAACCAGGCTGGATCTGGGAGCTGCCCCAGCTGTGCACAGCCAGAATCGGCACCCCGCACTGAGGGCTGCAGTCTAACAGCCTCAGGATGCTGCAGGCACTGAGGGTCGGGAGAGAAGAGGTATGTGCAGTGGATTAGCTGGTTTATGGGCACAGGGATAGAGCAGAGGACGTGGTGAGTAGGGGCCTAAAGGACAAAAAAGACACACAGCGTGAAGAATGTGCAGTTGAGGAAGCCAGGAGTTACTCCTCACACCATCTCTGTTACCAAATTTGGAGAATTTTGATGTAAGACATGATTCTGCTAGGACACAGTGTGGACCACTGTCAATAGACCACATACCTTTGAAGGTAAAAACAAAAGAAGGAGCTGGTTGCTTTCATGCTTTATTGTGATTAAAGCTGTGCATATTGTTTATTTTGGAGATGGGATAGAGCTAACCTTTTACTATTAAACTGATCAGAACATGGATATTAATATGTAACCTATTTTTAGTACCTAATCATGTATGTTTTACTATCTCTACGTTTACTCTGAAGGAAAATCATGCATGTAAACCTCTTTTGCTCAGAAAGAGCTTTTGGAAACCAGTTTAATTTAAGGATGAAGTAGAGTTCAGGAGGCTAACAGAGTTGTTTGTTACCACTGTTTGTTTGCATTCAGGCTGGAGGCAGCCAGCAGAAAATGTGATGCCACTGTGCAAGGCAAGACAGCCCCTCCCCAAACAAGCTTGTTAAATGTGTAAATGACTGTTATCCAGCTGTGGTATAAGAAAGAGGCACAGACAGAGTTAATAGGCATGGTCTGGCAGCTAGGTAAGCTAAGCACCCAGGTCTCCTGACCTGGCAATGGTCCTATCTCATAGCCATATGGTTCCTATCAGACTTTCAACAAAAACACCAGGGCAAAACCAAGAAATAAATGGTAGGACATTCGGTGGTATCTTTTCTTCAGCTATTACAGCAGGACTGTAGTCAGAGAATTTATTATTATTCAAAATGAAGGTGGCTTCATACAGCTCTTTTTCTGTTAGGGAGCTTCTGCCTACATGACACTTTGGGATATCAGTCCCAGTTCTCTACTGCTAAAACATGGATTTAAGAGCCTTATATTCAGCTACCCAGTTGGACAAGGTCCACAATAAAGTTCTAAAGATTTGGCTGCTGGGGCTCAGAGCCAATGTAGAGACAATCCTTTTTGTTTTGGTGTCCTCAGGTAAAGCACCCCAGGCACAACTTTCCCATAGGAGCTATTTTCAAGCTCAGCTTAACTCACTCCGCTCTGAGCTATAGCAGCTCCTGTGCCTGGCCTGCTGACCTGGACCTGGACTCACAAAATGACATCCTCACTTATTCCTGGAGATCATCAGGCCGTGCTTAGCCCTGCTTAGCTTCTGCCTCCCTGGTCCCCAGGAGCTTCTGGCCCCTGCTGATGAGCTCAGGCCCCCTTGAACCCTGAGCCACGCACCACGGGCTGCATGGGGGCTACCTGGCTGCTCCCCCTGAGCCAAATACCATGGCCCAATTCCAGGTCCACATTTCCTCCCCTCTGTCAGCTCATACTGCTCCCTGTTCCTTGCTCGTCTCTACATATAGATGCCTCCTCAAGATCTTAAGTAAGCATGAATTCACATAATCAGAACTCCCCTCAAATATTGGAAGAAGTGATAAAATGCACCTTGTACTCACAGTGCAGGAGCTAACCTCTCTTTAAAGATTAATTTGTCTTCTGACTAGCAAACATTCTTTTTAATTTAACATAAATAAGTAGAAATGGTAATGCTGGCAGTGTCATCAATAATCAAGTTTCAAAATAAATTACATACTGTTTTCCACACACAATGTGTCTTCAAACATTTACTTGCTTGTTTTCCATGAGAATATAATTTTCAAAACGAGTCAAATCTTTTCAGCTACTTTGCATCTACCCACAAGTTAAAAAAGAGCAGCTGTCAGAAACTTCATAATATTCCTCTTGAAACAAAGCTATTTTAAAACATCTAATGTAGGAAAGTGTGAGCTTGGTGTGGCATGGGCCTAATCCTAGCAGATTTAACTAGTGGAATGAATCAGGATAGCAGCACTTGGAAATCACAGTACATAGAAGAACTCGCGCTCTTGCCATTAGGGACTGGTTCCAAAGCTCATGGGAATCAGTTGTGGAAATCTATACATAGCTTTTTCTTAGCTCTGTAGTTTTAAAAGCATTTTGCATGCATGTCCCCAAGATGAAGGTGATTTCTTGAAAAAAAATGCACATGCACTTTCATTTTAGAACACACATTTGAAAAGTCACTCTGCTGTACACAGAATGATGAAATGAAATCCTTCTGCTATTTGAAAGAAGTCTAAACTGTCCATTGCATCTTGGACAACAAACTTAAACAACCTCTCAAAGATGTATTTCCTTCTGCTCACAGTGTATTCATAACTACATACTTCAATATGAAGCTGTGTATAAATGGCTAAAGCAGTAAGGGACATATATGTTATATAATTATGTATATTATATATATTATATGCCTGAGAGACCCTGAATAATTTTTTCTAATGAGACAAATAAAGGTAAATTTTACCAGAATGGGTACTGTTACATAATACATTATATAATAATTAACTCCAGCACTGGATGTAGCACCATTTACACTGAGTGCTTACATGCTCTCAGAGTTTTTTATTTTGTTTTAGAGCTACTGAGTTCTCACATGATATTGCAGGATGAATATACAAAGCTCTAACTTTTAAGCTCCAAATCACAAATAACAATCAAAATGCAGTTTGACTTTCTCCATTGAAAGAACATGGCACGCATTAGTAAGAATGAGATATTCTGCTGCTCTTTGTATGATCTGAGGGGTTTTGAAAGCCAAATACCATTATATGGCATGCCATGCTGCATCACTGTTCTCATAAAACATGCTTTATATAGTTAAGTTGTTCGGGTTTTTATTTTTCAATATTTTGTGCCACAATTTTTGCCAGTGTTATTCCTTATATATTGCTCTATCTGGAATACATTTTCTTTACCCTGGAATACACTCAGATATTCACAAATAAGCAAGATCTTTCCAATGGCTTTATTGACTTTTTGTCTTCCTAAACAGTATTGGAAACACATCACTATAGTGTTCAAATACTAATTTAATTAAAATAAGATACCAGTGGTTAAGGAAGATTATTCCTCTTCTCTGTTTACCATTCTTAAAATGCAAGGTTGGTATTTCTTCACTAACTGCTACCCCCTGTGTAGCAGTGTGAAGTTCAGAAAAATTTTCATCAAATGGCTTAATTTCAAGTTCTAGTCTGAAAGGTGTTCAAAAAGAGGATCTGATTTTGTCTTGTTTGCAAAGTCATACTTTAGTAAATAGTAAAGGAGAAGCACCTGAAAAGACAGTCGTGTGAAACAAGTTTAAAATCTTGCTTAATGGAAGAAGTTGGATTTGTACTGAATTAAAAACCAGACCTGCATGTAAAATGAGGACTGTTCTTAGCACTGTCTCTTGCTCAGTGCTCCAACACTCATATCAGTGATAGAACATAAATGCCTAATTCTGATTTGGGGCAGTAGAGAAGAGAAGCAACAAAGCTGAATTACTGAGTTGACCTAGACTGGCACTGCAGAAGGTTAGTCAGAGGTTAAAACACTGACGAAGTGTAGGATGTTGCAGGCAAATTACACTTTTCAGGGAAACCAGGGTGGTTCAGGCGGGTTAAGCAATGTTCAAGATCAGACCAAGAGGATGAGAACGCAGGAGATATTTTTCAACTTCTCCAAGAAGCCTTTATCAATGCTGTTCCTATGGGTCTGATTGGAACTGAAATCTAAGTTACTAACAGCTCTATGAGATACAAAACTCTTTGTGACTACACTGGCAATTAGTGTGCTGGAGGGATTCTCCCTAGGCATTGTCTTGGAGTCTCAAAGTATGCACAAGTGTGTCCATGTTCCTCAAATCATTCCTTTTCCGTTGAAACTGAAGATGAAGTTGTCCACCAGCGTGCCACCATGTGTGTAGTGTTTGCCATGTAGACTATTGTCCTCCATCAGTTTGCATTTTGCATATGCAATGTGCGTAGTCAGGGCCAGTATCTGGCAGGAACTTCACTACCGAATGAAGACCTGATGTTGATACGGTCTGGCAAAATTTTAACAAATCAAAATCTGCCCCTTCTCTCTTTGCAATCACATCAGTTGCTGATGCAGTGATACCGAGTAGGTATCAAAGGTATGCCTTTGCTGGGCAGCAGCTTGGATCACTTGACTCAGCAGCCAAGTGTTCTTTCTGTTTCTCCTAAATTTCTGAAGGATGAAGTCCTGGCCTCTCTTCAGTAGAGGAGTGCAGTCATTGCTTTTACACAGGTGTCAAGGGTCTCTACAGAGCACAGCACACATCCAATATGCAGCTTAGGTTCCATGAACTTTAAATAGATCAAAGGCAAGACTGGGAGCAGAAGGATCCTGCTTGAGCAATCTGTAACTATGCAGGATCAATTGCTTGCATTCTACGAAAAAGTACTTGTTAGCCAGTGCAAAGGCTGATGCAGCTGTGAGGCTATGCTCATAAGCACAAGGTAATTCTTGGAGGTCACAATTTTGAGCTCAGTTACTCCAGGTGATTTGACTAAATTTGCAGTTTTATGCCAAAGCAAAATTATTTTAATTTTGCTTTAAGTAAAAAACCAAAATCAGTCACAGTAAAAGTAACTTCCGTTTTAAAAAGCAGTTGATTCTAACAATAGTTACTGCCTACAAAACTGCAATTGCTTTCACATTTTAAAGATTCAAATATAGCTTGGAAAACAACATGGAAAGGCTAAAACATTTATAAATATGCCATGTTTTCCCTGCTGAATGATCTCCAAAACAGAAAAGCAGAATACATTTTGGAGCAAACTATATTGAATTTCTCTAAAATAGATATTTTGTCATCAATAGCACAATGAAAAATTGAAGTTCTAAGTTGACTGCAGAAAAAGTAAGGTGCTATAGGAGTCATTCATGGGTTTAAAACTAAGCATATGTTTGCCAGGTCAGTGATGTCTTAGCTTTCAGTGGAAAGATAAAGAGAGTTTGTAGCTCATTTCTGGAGAAAAGATTGAAAAGATGAATCCCAGTGAGCCACAAAATTAATAGTCTAATTATACTGAGTTATCAAATGCTTTATTTTAAAGCCCATATCATAGGTTCCTGAGGCCCAGCTCAAGAGTTTGAGCTCCTACTATTATTATTATAGCCTAATCTATTTTGATATTCCCATGTCTACAGAATTGGAGTTGCAAATAGTACAAGGAAATACATATTTCAAAACAGCATTTGCTTTAGTTCTTCATGTGTCAGGGAAATACTTATATTAGTTTCAGTTTTTGTAAATTACTGATTAGTGGCCTCCATTCAGGATTAATGTGTCCTGTTCTACTAAAGTAAAGTACATGAAATAATAACAGAGAATTTTAGTAGTGTGTTTGTTAGAATTTGTTAACATAAGTGTGTGTGGGGGGAAGTATCTCTCAATACTTACCAAACTACAAGGAAAAGAAGTGTGCTGTGTATACTAAAAGCAAAATGAATGTATCATAGATAACCCTCCTTATTTTCCATCACATTTAAAAGTCAGCTCAGAGCAATGGTTTTGAGCCAGTGAACTCACATTAAAGAGATTAGTGCAGACTAGGCACTTGCAGAAAAAGTCTCTAGGAATGGATGAATTCCACTTGCTGAAGGACTATGGGTAAAATGCAAACCATTTATAAACTTCTAAGTGACCAAGATTTCACCGCTGGGTTGAAGTGGTTCATAAAATAATATTTTTATTTGAGGTTATGCCTCCATTATAAATTACATAATTTAGGCACTCGTGTATTGCAGTGGTTAAAATTTACCATCTCCATATTGCTGCTTTGAAAATAATTTCTCTACATGCACATGTACATATGCATTATATATACAAAATTATAAGGACTCCCTACTAAAAAATAAAACCAAAAAACAACTCAGCAAGCCTTTTAAGGAAACAGTGAAACAAGCCTCTAATAGGAGGATATAGGAATATACCTGTATGATGGTAATGCAAATTTTTTCATAGTCTTCACCTCAAGATGTGCCACATACATTTAATTTTTCTTTAAGTAAACAGACTTAGGATTTTATTTTGCTGCTTGATTTACTTCTTCTACTTCTCCAGTAATTTCTTCTCTCTGGAACTGTAACTATGCACTTCCCTTCTTAGGGATTAATGAAACACAGTGATGCATGACATGGATGGCTTATACAGACTGCAGGAAGAGAAGCCAGTCACCTTTACCTGAAGTGGGAGACTTGCAACGCTCTAGCTCCAGGGAAACTGGACTGTCACTGAGTTCAGTCAGGCCTGAAAAAACGGAGTTAAAAAGTTAAATTACAATCTAACAGGGCATGCTTTTACTTTCTTGGTTGTTGATATTCTTCACTTTAAAGTCAATTTGGAGAAAGGAGTGGTGTGAAATGTGAGGGAAATACCTATTTCAAGTAACTGCAGTTATCAAACTGACACTGCAGAAATTTAGGTCTGGTTTAAAAAACCAATTTCTAAATAAAATCACGCCTCTTGTTAACTCAGCTTTGTTTTCTGTGTGCCTTAGGGTAGACAAAGAGTAGCTGTACCTAACGAGAGAGTATAAGTGAATATAGTTCAAAATTCAAGTATCTGCAATATGCATCAAACTCATTTGTCCCTGTCAAGATGGTGTGGGAATAACTATGCTTTCAGCTGCTGCAGAATGCAGGGAGGAAACCTTAAAATGAGGAAAAAAGGGGAAATAAAAAAAATAGTACTGGTGAAATAAGATAGTGAATACAAAAATATCACCACTATTATGCAATATTAGGAGCTTTTCTATTTCACATAAGACATCTCATTTTAAAGGACATGGAGGCAATGATAATGCTGCCTGAATATAACATAATTTTTGGAAAAGATACTTTATATATTTTGTATAAATACTTGTGAGGAACTAATTTGTAGCTGCCTTCCCTAGAAGACAGCAATCTTAGTTTATACTGCTTAAGCTTGTGCTTCTGCGATCAGACTAGGATCCACCTTTGGCACAGGTTGGATGTACAAGTTAAACCTGCCCGTTGGTGTGCTAGGGAACATCTGAGCTCGTGCTGTCCTTTACTCTGGGCTAGCGAGGGGGTGAACTGGGCACAGCCACACCCACTGAAATGCATCCTCTCTATGCACTGCATGGTGCCCTAAATCAAGTGGTTCACACTTGTTATAGGGAGCTCTGACACTTCATGAGACAGGCTACGTGGGACCGAGAGATAACCCAGCACCAGACATCCATCTGCTAGCAACGTGGGCTCACAGCACCAGGTCACAACCTAGTGAACATCAGCCCACATCCACGTGTGCTGTGCTGTCATACTGATTCTGTGTTTGCACACACTCTGCATATGTTGTGTCCTGGAAGTCAAACATCCTATCACAACCTTTCAATACGCTTTTATCAGGCACCATGCCTCCTGCAACATGACATGTAACCTTTGTGTTAAAAAGAGTGGGATCTTCATGTAGGTGCTGATATTTTTATTACAATGTAACTGTGAACTGCCCTGAGAAATGGGGAGAATCCAGAGCCTCAACAAGCAGAATAAAAAGCTCCTACCACTAAAGAAGCTACATGAATGCTAGAACAACTTTGGGAGCACTTTGGAAAAACAGCAGTATTGATTTGCCTTCTAAGTCCGTAGCAATGACATGTTTGCCCTGAGTTTTAAACAACAAAAGGTCATAGTCTAGATTCTTATATTGAAAACCAAAGGTATTTTGTTTTGAGAAACGTACTTGAATCTTTCTTTGATTCAATTTAGTATCTGTGAGATAATTTTATATTCCAAGCAGTTGTGAGTCCAGTCACTTTTGATGTCATGACAGAATTCAGGAACTGCAACCATTTAGGGAGCCACTCTCTGTAGAGCTTTCTTATAGCAAACCTTACTTCCACCTGACTCTGGGGTTTCTGTATGTACCTAGAGTTTTGGGACATAACTGATTTGTGCTGCAGAACTGGCTGTAAGGTCCAGCAGAAGCAACTCTGCAACATTCGCAGAGCATCAGAGGCCTTAGATAAATAAAATGAATTACTAAACTGTTTCTTTTGCAAAGTAGTGTTGGATTCATTAAAATTTTAACACAAAGATGTGATTAATTAAATTTTTCGGAACCTTGTATAGTTACTATTGGTGATAGTTAAAATTTTGAATTCCAGGTCAGATTTTGCTTCTGAGTATAGCATTTTCTCTCTCTTTTTTTTTTTTTTTTTTTCCTGTGAGTTGATAGAAACAATATTACAGCTTAAGATAAAGTATGGCTCCATTGACTTAACTAGGAAATGCACCAAACTACACCACTGTTTTGCAAAGCCAAGAGCAACCACTGTGAGAATACCACAACCTCTTTATGTCTGGCAGCAGTTTTTACAACCTACAACAGCACAGATACATTTCATGTTATGGTATTTAAAAATGGTGAACATGTGAACTTCTGTGCAAATCCAGACTTGTTGCCAAGCCATTGTCATCTCTAACAATGACCACCAACAGATGCTATTTAAAAAAAAAAGTGCAATAAGCCACCACATTAAGCACAAGTGGTATTATGCACAAGGCCATTGTCTTAATCTCACTTAGATTAGTTTAAGCATTGCCACTTGCAGATTTTTCTCCAGCCATAAATCTTCCTTGCTTAGAAATACGATAATGATTTCTTCTTCTCATTATCCCTCCATGTAACCAAAGTCTCTTAATCTCACTAAATTCTAAATCCCAAAGATTTATTCGGCAATGAATTGCACAATCATCATTCATTCACTGAAAGGAATAAAGATACATTTGTCAAATTTCGTGTGGTATGTTTGATTGCATTAAATGTTGGTTTGTTTGTACTTCTCTTTGTACTACTGCTTATTTTCTACTTTTCAGTTCTTTTTTTTAAGGAAACCAAGCTAAATCTTTTAAAAGTTTATAAAGTATAAGTATTTCTATGCAACTTAGCTTCTCTTAAATGTTAGAGAGACAACAGACACTGAAGTTAGATTACAAAAATATTTTCACTTTTTATTTTGAAGTTCTGTAGGTCCAATCTGTCTCCCAAGATATTTTAGCTATTTTTAGCATAAAAAAAAAAAAAATCCATGCCAGCAAATTTTGAGTCCAGCTAGAACAAGAAGAATATAGCAGCAAAATTAAAGGTAAATAACTGAGACTGGCAATGTCAACAATCAGCTGGGAGAAGATGTACCTATCGACATTATAAAGAAATCAGCTTTCATCCGAACAAATGATAAACATGTGAAAATAGTACAAAATATATCACTTAAGGCAATAAAGCCCTGTCAAAGACAGTTCCTGTGGGTACTTTTCCAAGTTTACTGTGATTCCCATTTCCTCTTTATTAAAGAAAAATACTGTCTAGTATGAATTAACAACTTCTATGAACTCAATTTAATTTAAAACAACTATTTAAATTTTAAATTTCTATCTCTATGATTAAATGATCCAGACTGATCACTTACTTAAAAGCACCCAAAGCCATCACAGCATTGCTTATCATAATTACTATAAAATTTCACAAACCAATAAGTAAGCTCAAAGTTACCTTAATCTATCACCTTCACAATGAACTACCATACTATATTTTCTTCATGTTTAAATATGATGCGTTCTTTGAAAATTACATTTATTTCAGAATATAGTTGTTGACTTAAAATCCAACCTATGTTAGCCTCTTCTGTGTTGTCAGGTGCAATTTAACGTGTCAGTTACTGATATGTAATGACTCATAACACAGAGTTCCCTGTGTCCTCCTGTCAGACCAAGGTTGCTTTTGCCCACATCCTCTCAGTGGCCTGAGAAGATAAAAAAATCTCACAGAAAAGTCTTCATCCTGAAAATTACTTCCCAAGGGATCAACAACCTTTGAACCTGCTGATACTTTGGATGCTTCATAAAGAGTATTTATTTCCTTGATTTATCAACAGATGGCATGAATTTCTCGCAGGAGATGCAAATCGTTTTTGCAAGTTGGTATTTTTATTTCTGCTGCAAACAATACCTCTCGAGATGCAGTAAATGTACTTGTTTTAATATTTGAATATATGTTATCTAACGCTAGGCAACAACATGTAGAACTCAGTTTCAATTGAAGAAAAAAGAAAGAAAACCAACTAACCAACAACACAGCTCTGTACTACTGCAAAGAGAATTTATTTACTTAGCTTGCACATATTCTTGCTACAAAGGAAGGTGGCTGCCAGCAGATGTTACAGCAAATGGAACCAGTCATCAACATCAGAAAGCCACCTCCAGCTCTGCACTTACTCTCACCTTTGGCTCTTATTTTCCTCAAATTATCCCCCCTGATAGGACAATTGTGTTAGTCTCTCCCATTATGTATGTCTATAAATGATTACTGTTCTCCTTTTTTCTTCCCCTCTTACTTTTCCCTTCCCATTTCCACCTCCCAAACTGGAGAATGTGCTGTCTTAATGCTTCAAGTCCAATCTAGAAGCTTTTGAGCATAGCTACACATGTATACATTACTCTTATCAAGCTCTCTATAGATTTATTGGCTAAAACTCCAAGCAATTATCCCACCACTGTACTTTGCATATTGGATACCCTTGACATTATTATGTCTTTCCTTTGGAAAACCTCTCTTCTCCAGCATGCTGCTTCTTTTCCCTGTTAGATGGTTTTGGTTTTTTCCAAAAAAAATTTCCCTCTTCAGTTGCGAGGCATCCAGACTGAAATATCAACATTTTATCTCTCTGTCCCAGTATTTTAGGAGATTCTCTCCTATAAACTGGCCAAGAAATACTATTTTTTTCCCACCGTAATAATTCATAAATACACTTCTCTGACTTGGATTCCTCCCATACGAGTTCAAATGGTAAACCTGTCTTTCTAAAATGTATTCACAAATGTCCAAAAAGGAAATTAACAATGCCAAGATGAACTCTATTTTTTTGTGATGAAGTCTTCTGCTTGCTGCTTCAACACTGCTAAGACCACCACTGTCTTCCATGATACTGTAACCCATAACATTGGTCTCATCCTTGGAACATCACGCTTTAACTCTTAGATTCAGGTTGGACACTCAACTTGACTGTTTCTTCCTGCAAATCACCTCCAAAATAACCAATAAAAGTCTAAGTATCTTGCTCACTGATAACCTCTTCTCCAGCTTCAATGCCTGCTTATTCTCTGAAACTGATCCCTATGAATTATCTTCCTACTTTATTATTTAATTGAATCAAGTCTTGATACATCTTTCCCTTAGATTCCTTTTTCATTTATATAACCCTCAAAACTCTAGATCTAATGCCCATGTTATCACACAACTGCTCCTGCTTTTGCCTTAATGCACCAGCTCCAACTGCACAATTTAAAAAAATAATTTATTTTTCTTTTCCCATCATCATCCCTTACGAGAAGAGATAAGCCTGTAAGCAAAATACTAAATCCTTTTTCAGTACCCCTCTTAAAACTCGTATCTCCGGTAAGACAGATAATAAAGCATAGCTTGAGAATGACTGAGCGAGATATTTTACAATCTATGACATGTTCTTGACTTGTTGTTTATCTTACTGCCTAGTGCATCTTTCATATCGTACAGTACAAACTCTGTGTAAGTATCAAAAGTTTTGAGGAAAGAAATGAAGCTGTTGATGTTCTTGCACAAGAGTCAAACTCATATTCTTCAGATATGATGCACACAAAGATTTTTGTGGACTTCTCCAATTTTGGGGTTGAAGATGACAAGAGAATACATTTTCAGATATGAAAAACACTACGGTCTGTGTTTGTAACTTTTAATGAAAATGTTGGTAACTTTTGGTCTTAGAATTTACTAATTTTTTTTCACAGGGGACGTCCCCCAAACCTTTGACTGCTGTCTATCCCTCAGGATCTCTAGTATGGACCTCAAATTAGCAAGACCAGAATAACAAGCTTTAAGACATTATACAACTAACCTTTTTATGGACTGCTAATTTTGTAATTGGACTAGTCTTCTAACTAAACATCCTACCCTTTATGAAGTATTAAACCCACAGAAATCGGTTGTTGAGTAATCAGTCTAGAGAGACAGAACAGAGTTTCTTGCACAAATGTACAAATGTGTTTCAACAGCTATACAATTCTATATTTGTGACATGATAAAACAACTGCCACCCTTTTATTTTGCCTATACTAGGCAAAATATTTAACATAAAATTGCTTCTCCAGTTGTTCTGTGAAAACCAATTTAAAAAGAGATGAATAAGAGGCATCCTGGAGACCTAATTACATGTAAGCACTGCAGTTAATTAAGAAACATACTGCTCATCTGTTGAACAGTCAATTTTGCAAAATTAATTATAGCTTTGTTCATTGCATTCTGCAGTGATGAATACTAATATTTGAATTGCATCTCACTATAATTCAAAATTTAAAGACATTAAAAACACTAATTTTCATAGCTGTCTTTGATGTATGTATTTTTATACCCGCTTTACATTCCCCATTAAAGATCTGAGGCACGGGGTGGTTCCCCAAAGCCAAATATTCAAGTACCAAGCCAAGATTAAAATTTTAAATTTCACAGCACTCAATCAGATTGGTGGTCTTTTAAGCCACTTTACTCTTCTGAAAATAGGGAAGAATTAACTGCAAACAGGCAGTGCCATTGCAGAACAAGAAATGCTTCATATAAATGATGTACACTGAAATGAATACAAAACCAAAGAAAGATACTGTCATCGAGAACAACCTTGTTGAAAAATATTTCTAAGGCCCAATGCACCCCGTATAAGTCACTGAGGCTTTCTCATTGACTCTTTTGGAAGACGAGAACAGATTTGAAATATCATTATAATAAAGATAATTGTCAAAATTAAGCATCACAAAATGTAATAAGTTTGCATGCATGCTGAATGTGTTTAAAAAAACACATTACAAAGCACAAACACAGGGGTTTTAGTCAGGCATAGCCCAGTCGTGATAAAGCTATTTGCCTAACCTTTATAGAACTTACTCTGATAGGAAGTACGGATCCGTTTCGTTAAATCTGGATAAAAGTTAGACAGGCCACGCATGCAAAAGTTGTCTTTGGAACATGCCAGTACACCAGCATCAGCAGCAGGCAGAGGAAAGAGAGAAAAAACAGTCTAAAGTGAAAGGAAGTGATATCATAACCAGCATCTAGAACAGCCAAGGTGAAGAAATTTCAGCAGATGCTTACCTTCCAATTGGAGATACAATAAGAAAAATAATCAAAAAAAATAAAGGATGTGGGATGGATGGTGAGAAAGCAGTTGAGGCTTTTCTCAGGTGCGTAGTTTCAATGAGCAGTCTAGAAGTGGGCACTGAGTGGTCCCTTACACCCAGTGGGCTCCATGCTAGCAGCACTGCACAGCTGGCACGTTGCCTTAAAGAATTGGCCAAGACTATCACTGACACAAAGAAATCCTATGTGCTGCAGTGCTGATAAAAGCTACTTCTACACCAGCTACCCTCCACCTTTTGTACAGGGCTCTGCAGCACATCGCTTGTGGACGGCTGCTCAAACAGCTTTGAGAGTTGCTGTGAGGCTGGCTGACCCAGACAGTGAAGCTGAAGGTAGCTTAAAGCTGCTTGTCTCTTCTCTCCTCAGCTCTGCCAAATTTACATCTTTAACAGTTGGCACCGAAGAGAACTAAGCTTGCCATGATTAAATGCCTAGAAAGTGAGATAAATGGTCTTTCAGGAAAAGAAGTAGGCCTGATGACTTGGATTTTATTGTCTAAATTTTTCTTTATGTTTGGAGTACAAATATATTCCTAATTAAAGAAACTTTCCATTGACTCTGTGGAGAAATAGGATTTGATGATTTAGTGCAAGGTCTGCTGATGAAAATGCTGACGTAAAAAACCCACTATAATCGGCTCATTTTATAGTTTTATGGTTACCTTTAAAACTCAATATTTTCAAACAGATTTTTAAATCTAATTCTAAAACTTCACGGCTATGTAAAACATATTTCGTAATTGTGTCTGACTCTTGATGTTACTATGGAGTATGTAGAGTGAAAAGACTTGAAACAGAAGATCTGACTTTTTTCCCATACAAGTACATTTTTTAGACAACCAAAAATATATGGTAAAATTTAGCTGCATTGATGGACTAATATTTCTAACATGCAGCATATAATATCTGTGACTTGAAAATGTGATCCTCTTGGCATTGAATTTTAAAATGGATTACATTTACAGCTGGATTTAGTAAGTTTCTATCAAGAGACCCAATTCACTAACAAAGTGGCTAATTTGAGCTACCTGTGCTAACAGGTCTCTGGGGTGTTACACTTCTCCAAACACAATTGCCTATTTAAACAGCACTTGGCAGAAGACATAATTAACTTTACATTGAAGTCTTACCTATCCGTATGAACTTACTGAAACCAGAAAGAAAACCACACACAGACTTCAAATGACTACCACAGAAAAAAAAATCTACTGATCTGCTCATCATGACTTTTCACAGACTCAGCTAAGGGAATTACTTGCTGACCTCCAACCCAAAAGAATAAGCTTCATAAAACATTTTGTTTCTGAGAAAGTGTCAGTAACCAAACCATGTCGGGTCTCTTTTGTCAAATTACAGAAACTCCATTGGCTGGCAAATAGTCATGCACTTCAAAAGCACTATAAAAAGCGACAAGCAAAAAAACCAAAGAACATCTCAGGCTCAGAACCACAACAACTCACTGCCTACCTGCAGCAAACTGCTTGCTTTTGCGGGGAGAACGGGGCTGACGCTGGTACGGATCGCTTGATCCATATAGGTCAAGGGTTCCCATGCTCAGTAGAACTGTCTTCTGCATGAAGTCCACAACGGCCAAACCATTACAGTTTCCAAATGCCACTCTGAGAAAAGAAAGGTTTCTCAAAGGTATGAGTAATAGGTAATTACCTAAGTGGTGCAAACAATAATTATTAATAGGTAATTAAGTCATGCAAACAATAATTATTATTATGAACGCTGCACAAACGTTTTATTCGCAATCTACTCAAAGTTTACACTTTATAATTCTTACAGAATTCTTCCTGAATTTATAAAATTGTATCCTGAAGAACAGTAAGTGACTTTCCAGATAGCAGAATTCCCACTTTAATTAACTTTCTGTGCCAGATGCATTGCAATAGTGTCTAAACGTTGCTTGTAGAACAACATAATTCTAGTGATAATTATATAAATTAAGTCTACAAATCTGGACATAGCTCTTAAAAAGTGTTTATACATCTATAGAAGAAACAAATATAAATTAAAATATAAACACAAATATATGTATAAAAATTATTTTAATCTAAATGTAAAAGAAATACATTAAGCTGTATTGTGGAGATACCCAAATCTGAAAAGTATTTATAAAATTTCCTCCCATCTCTGTCAGCTTGGCTACAGTATAGATTCCTGCTAGATAGCCTCTGCCCCTCTGAAATGCTTCTACAAATGGCATTTTGATGGTGGTCTGATTCATGGGCAAGATCTCTCAAATGTTGTGATGGTACATAAGACCTGGGCTGCAGTTTTGCTGTAAGGAAAAGAGAGGGAACAATTTATCTCCGCCCCCGAAAGTCCCTTTCAAAGCATTCTGCCTTGATTCCTCTCTATTGATTCCACTGATTTCCTTCTGATACCAGTTTCAGAAAGAGGGAAGAAGTGCACAGCCCATTGCACAGCAGCTCTTTCTCCTCCTCACCCATAAAAATATTCCCTGGTCTTGCTTTGTCTCCAGCTTGGAAGGGGATGAGATTGAGGTTGGGAAGAAGATAAGGAATCTTTCTAAACAAAAGGAAGAAAAGGAAAAGATGCTACATATGCCTATATGTAAGTCCCATGAGAAACTTTGAAATGAACCACAGCATATAAACCCCCATATATCTCAGCAGATACTGTCTTTGCCTTATATTCTCACATATTCACACTAAAGCATTAAACCTCTTTAAGATTAAATACTAAAACAGACATGCAAAATTGATTCATTTTGTTTTGATTTAAATAATGGCAAATAAATTTACAGAGCATCTTACTATTGAAAAGATCCATATTCCAAACTCTTGACACTGCATTGTTGGAGACTTGATTTAAACTAGTATATTATATACTGGCAGTCATCCTGCAGAATTCTCTCCTTTCCTATCAGACTGTAATTTCAGCTTCTAGACAGAAAGGACTGCAGGTACAGCCAAAGGGAAACTCAAAATCCCAAAGCACATTCAATCTGTTTAGGAACCATTTGTGATCAAATCCCATCATATAATGTAATTGATTAAGGTGGTCAGTTTAAACCCTGCAAAATATTTAAGCACTTGGTTCACACTAAAACTGAGCTGTACACTCATTTCCACCAGACTTTTCTGAATATAGGTCCAAAATAGCTTAAAGGAGATATATGGATTTGTGTTTGGAAAAACAATAAGGAAAGAGAGAAGTAATGAGATGGTGAAAGGGGAAGCAGGGTAGGTAAAACTTTTTCTTTTGTTGCACCTTTTCTTCCACTGCTTCCATTATAAAAAACAGAGTTTCATATAGCAAATAAACAAGGTAAAGGATGAAAATGGGTTGCGTTTTTCTTATTTGTCAAATGGCAAATTAAAGCACCATCTACAACACTGGCTCAGATTCTACTGTTTGTCACCACACCTTGTTTTGTACCTTGACACAGCATTGACTTCAGTACAGCATCTATGGAAATACTACAAACATACTCTTTTTCCCCCATTGACTCCTCTCTGATCTGCAGCTTAAGTAGCTACTGATATACACTGATTTAAAGTGTGTACAAACTCTTTTATTTGGCAGTATTTTTGTGCTTAGGTGGAAGGTGCATGAAAGTAGCATTTTCTGTTTCAGAAATTACTAAAGCCTGTTTTGCTTAATAGAAGAAAAAAAAAAATCCTAGCAAGTTTCCCAGGGACAAAAAAGAACTCTGTCACATTTGCCAGAAAACCATTCTGTGCAAAGTTTTGTATCGCTTCATGTTTCTTGACACAATTTGGCTGACAAAGAATAGGGAAAGTTATTTTGCTATTTGTTTTTGGCATTCTTGTATTTTGATTTAAAGCACGTGTAAATAGCCATTGTCAGAGAAAAGACATCGAAGTGAAAAAGATTACTAGTGTAATATGTGACAGCAGTTCCTGCGTTCATAAGTCCCCGTGTTCTAGGTGGAGAAGAAAAATAAAGGAATAAAGATGAGGAATGTCAGTCTCATCTGTTAATACTTTAGGGAACAAAAATTATAGCCATGTGCATTTTGAAAATTATTAACCTGAGATTTATTAATTTTTGAAAACATGAGCCACAAGAAGAGCTAGTGATCAGTCACTCTGTAGTCAGCAAATTAATAAAATTGGTCATTGCTTCCTGGTCTGTGTTTTTCTAAACACTTATTGAAGTTCACATAGAAGCATGGATAAAACATTTGTTACACCTAAAAAGAAAAAAATTAATAAGAAAAATCAGAAATTACTCATAAATAATATAACACTTCTGAAGAATAAGAAAATCTAAACAGACATTACTACCAACAAGATTTAAGATTAATTGCTAATTTCCAAGTCTATGAAGTCAAATACAAAAAAAAAGTATAATCAATTTATCCATTTTGAATCAGGAATAGAAACGGTACCTAGGAGACAGAAATTCTATTCTGTGGGTATCTTTCATAGAAATATCATAAAGTCCTCATCAGACATTGTGAGGCTAGGTAACAGGAGAAAACTAAAGTACTAAACAAAAATTCTGATGAAAGACAGGATTGTACCTTGCCACGGGCCCTAGGAAAAAGTTGAGAGAGACAAGAAAGAAAGAGAGAAGACTCTGCAGAAGAAATTTAAAGAAATAGGTCTTTCTTGTAGGCTTTTGTAGGAAAGTTAAATTTAGGTTATTGGACTATTTTATTGATACATACATTTATTTTTTAAACAGTCATGTACTTAGTATATGGTATTTTAAAGGAGGCTGCCCTGTAAAATATTTCTTCTCCTAGCAAAGGAAACAATTTAAAGCACTTGATTGAATCTGGTATGTTTAGGAAACCACTATGAGTGCTACTCAACTGCAGCCTGTCAGAGTAGTTTACAAGTGAGAGAACGGTGTGATTATTCCTGAAGTCAGATCCTGCCTTGGGGCCTGAGACGTGCAAAATGAGCAAATTAGGCAAAACCCAACAATTTACACAAGTGATAAATGCATCTAGGTATGGTAAAACAAACTTCTAGAATTCCTGAAAATAAGAAACTCTCTGGAAATTCACATTAAAGACTTGACCAAAGAGCCCCCAAATGACAATGTTTTTTCACAATTTTAAAGGCTCTGCATAAAATTTCCAAAGTCTGTGAAGAAAATCAAGTGACTTACTGAAAATGGGTAGGAGTCAGACACCTAACACCCATAACAGCCTACAGGTTTTATTGGAGTAACACCCTCTAGTGTGAAAACCATTTCAATGTATCTGGGGAACTCTCAGTGAGAGAAAATATTAAAAATTGGCAAATAAATTAAACTTGAGGGAAAAAATACACACAGACACACTGACTTGCATTTCCATATAGAACTTAGTGTTTGAGTGTTCCTTATCCAATTTTCAATTTCAGGTCGTTGGTCCTCTTGCAAACAGAGACTAACACAGACATACAAATGCTGTTCTCAGATGATTTCCAACTAAGATATGATGTCATGAGCAATGACATTTAACACTTAGTCACATCAACATTTTCTATGAAATATATTTCATCTTGGTGATCCTTTCAAAATAACTTCAAAAATTACAGATTTGGAAGGTAATAAGATTTTATTTGAAAGGATGGACAGAATAATGTGAAAAGAGTCAGTCTTTTAAATAGGCATAGTAAAAATATTGGCAAGAATGGCAGTTTAACATTTCATATTACAATCTTTGTGAAATTTCAAGTAATTTTTCCCCAAGAATCTGTGTTATAGCACCTTTTGATTATTTTACTCTGACTTTAATTGTCTGCAGGAAACTTCCAAGTATAATTGAAAAATACATGACTTAGTGCAATAAACCGAAAATCAATGAAGCCTTAATTTTGAGTTACTTACAGTCCATAAGCAGAGTTTGCAGCAAGACTGGTAATCTGTTGTGGAGGCTCACCATCCACCCACACCAGCTGAATAACAAGATCTGCTTGGTATCCAGGAGGCATTCGCACAGGTCGAGTCTTAACACTAAGAAGAGGTACAAAATAAGAATAAACAAACACACTGAGCCATGCATAACAACTGCCTCTCTTGAGGAAATACTAGTGAAACACAAACGCTTCATAAATCCAGAGCAATACCAGCACATGGAGCATATTGTCCATATGCCCATACATTGAGGCTAAGCATTCCAATCAGAACAGGGACATTTGAGATGAATTCCAGGTTTTGACTTTCATTTCTGTCGTAGTAACAAATCTGAAAACTTCCAACATTCCCTACATGACAAACTTTGAAGAAGGTGTAGGTGAGGGTCAATAAAAATAGTTTCTGCTTAATTGTTTTGCTTTGATTTTCCTTTTTCAGAGTATTTTCTTATGCTATAAAACGCAAGCTTTAGAAATCAGAATGAATAATCAACTTTCTTCTGAAACATTGAAACAGGACATTTTTTATTTTTGGAACTTTCTTGCTCTGAAGAAAAGCACGACAGAAAAATGCAAAAAGGCAAGAGAAGATGAGAAGCTGTACCTTTCTGTAATGGTTCCCACCATTGTACATTCAAAACTCACTAACTTGACAGTTCTATTTGTCCATCTAGTGCAAACAAGTCCTGTTTTCTTCTTTGGAGTATAACATGTGATGTAGTGTTAATGAATGAATGCTTCCTACATAAAATCTGACATAATTATTAACAGATCTTCATATTCTGCTATGGCAAGTTCAGTGAATTGCAAAGCAGGTAGTGAAGGTATTATACATATTAAAGGGTAATGTAAGAACTGAATACTTCTATAAAACTGCTTTATATGTGCTCTTGACTGGTAGAACTTAGCATGACGATACACTGAAAGAAGATATTGCACAATAATAGCAATACTTTGAGGTATTCATGTTACTCATTCATACATTCATACTGTAGGTAGTAATTTATTAATTAATAAGATCTTAATATCTGTGGTGGGTTAACCTTGGTTGGCTGCCAGACACCCATCCAGCTTCTCTCTCACTCCCCTTCCTCAACAGGACAGAGGAATAAAATAACATGAAAAAGCCCATGGATTGAGATAGGACAGGGAGTTGGCTTGCATATTGCTGTCACAGACAAAATAGACACAAGTTGGGAAAAAAAAAAAAAACATTGCCAATTAAAAATAGAGTAGGAGAGTGAAAAATTCTTCGAAAAGACAAAACTAAAAACATCCTCTCACTCCACCCCTCCCCTCTTTCCAGGCTCAATTCCACTCTTGACTCTTTTACCTCCTTCCCCACCCCAAGCAGCACAATGGGAAAGGGCAACAGTGGTTGTGGTCAGTTGATAACTCTCTGCATCTGTCACTCCTTCCTGATGATTTTTCTCTGCTCCAGTGTGGGGTCCCTCCCAAGGGGTACAGTCCTTCAGGAACAGACTGCTCCAGTATTGGTCCCTCATGGGCCACGATTTCTGCCAGAACACCTGCTCCCAAGTGGGCTTCTCCCTATGGGTTGCAGCTCCTGCAACCTTTTGCTCCTCAGCCTTTTGTGACATGGGCTTTCCATGGGCTGCAGGAGGACAACGTGCATCACCACGGTCTCCTCCACAGGCTGCAGGGGAATATCTGCTTTGGTGCCTGGACAACTCCTTCCCCTCCCCGTTCTCTTACCTTGGTGCCTATAGGGCTAATACATTTTCCTTGTCCCTCTCTCCAACAGTTGCCATGGAGCATTTGGTGACATTTCTTAACTTTGTTTCTCCAGAGGTGCCACCCTCTTGGCTGCAGAGCTCAGCCATGCCCTGCAGTGGGTTGGTTGCAGCCAGGTAGAATGGGCTGTCTCTGGCACTGGGCAGCCCCAGCCTCTCCTCACAGAAGCTGCCCTGCAGTCCCCATCCCAGCACCTGGGCACCTGCACCTGACACAACATCTTTGATAACTCCCCTTTGTATCCTGTCTCAAATTGTTTCACCATTTCAGTAATATAGTTTGTGCTGTGCTGCTCATGTTTTTATTATTGTAAGGGGTTCACCAACCTTGCCAAACCCTTCCCTTATTTACTGTTTAATGAGAAAAGCATTCCTCATCTTTCTTTACGCTTTTCCTTAACAGTGGCTTGGGACACTATTCTATTTCTTTTGCCTGTGATACTATTCAGGCCTTACAAATCCATTTATCTGGAGCAGTAATCAGCCACTGGGCTCAGATCTTGTCATAGGAAAGACATGAGAGCACAGCTGAGCACATGAGATGCTTTTCCCATCTTTCTCTCCCTATCTCCTGGCAGTCCAGGAGCAGCTGTGAGAACAGACCCCTAGGCCATTGGTGTGTACTACCTCTCCTCCTTTCCTTGCTCAGGGTTGCTGCAGTTGCAAGAGCACAAGGAAAGCACTCAACAACCACATTCTTGACCCAGACTGGAAGGGAATCTCATTGTGACAATGTGTATATAGTTCAGATGAACAGCACTTATCTGCCTCATCAGAGACAGGAAAGAACCACTTCCCATGCCTTGCAAAAGGGGCCTTGTTACCCATGATTGGTAACAGACTACAACAGATGCAGCAATATACTCCAACTTTAGCATGCCAAGAAATTAGGGGAGCCAAAAAGCAGTGCTGGCAGTAGTGAGATAAGACTTCCTGAAGTGCAGGTTGACCAAGCCAGAGTAAGCATGTTGTGCATCAGGGTTGTACAAGACAGCTTGTTGGAACTAATACGCGGTTGTGCCAAAACTAAAGAGAGGAAGAAGCAGACAGGAGCTGGTGCAAGTGAAGCACCAGCCAGTGTGGCTTTTGAAGGAGGAGCCAAACAGCTTATTGTTAGATGTGTGATGCCTTTCACCATCATCTGCAACTTTCTCAGGTCCTGCAGCCTCCTCAAACTCCGTAGCCCTGTCAGAGCATACCTGTTATACTTGAGGATATGGGATCACATATCTGGGTATCCCAGATTTGGATATTACAGCAGAACATATGCAGTATTTCAGGATGAGGAATGAGACCTTCACTTGGATCTCCAAGACATAAACATCTCCTTTCTCCTTCATGACCCTTACCTACTTCTACCTTTTCCCCTCTCTGACTGCAGAAGTACGTAAGTTCTGTGGCAAGGTTTCAGTAGTGGGAGGTGGAGGACTGTAGGGGTGGCCTCTGTGAAGAGAATCCAGGGGCTGCCGTGTGACACAGCTTCAGTCTAGCTGATTCCAGCTGCCTCTGCCACAGACCCATTGCAGGACACAGCTAAGCCCTTCAGCCAAGCTGGTGGCAGCTCTGGGAAAACATATTTAAGAAAGGGCAGAAATTGCTGCCTGGGATCAAGAAGTGAGGAAAAAAATGTGAGAAAAAGTACCAAGATGGGAGAAGGACAAGGAGATGAAGTGCTCCAGGTACAGGAGCAGAGATTCCCCTGAAGCATATGGGAAGGACCATGTTGGAGCAGATACCCACCACTGCAGTCCTTGAGCACTCTATGGGGCACAGGTGTTTCTCATCACCCAACTTCATTTAAATTGGCAATAAATAAAATTTCTTTTTCCGAAGTTGAGTGTGTTTTGCCTATGATAGTAATTGGTAAGTGATTTCCCTGTCTTTATCTCTACCCATTTTCTTCACCTTGTCCTGTTGTGGTGAGAGAGTGACAGAGTGGCTGGGTGGGCACCTGCCAGCTGGCCAAGGTCAACCCACCGTGGTTGGCAACTTTTTGAACCGTTTACACTACGAGCCTAAATACTGCAGGAGTATGGGCAGAAGGAATGTAGGTATTTCAGTGATTTCCTGGACACATATTGGTGTTTTCTATTAACAGCATATCTCTGCTCAAAGTTTTGCACTTTCTTACCTCTTCTGCTGGCACTAAAGCTTTGCCCTTTCCTTTGTTCATAAGATACATGTCCAAGTGCATTTCTGAAGTGACACTATCATACGCTTAACGAAGCCCTGGAATACCCAGGAGGACTCGTGGCGAGAACAAAGGGATGAACATCTGTGAACTCAGCCTGCTAAGGGAGGGGGCTATTCTGAGACCAGGAAAACTGAAACTACACACAGGAGTTGCACACAGTGAAGATGTATTTTTTTCAAACAAACTTCACAGCAAGCAGAAGCTGAATTTGTTATACTCCAGGGTATCTTTGTGATGGGGCCCTTCCATTTCTTATGTCTGTGGATCAGCATTTTCAGTTTTCAGCTCCTGTCCTTAAAAATGTTATAAAAAAATATAAAGCAGGTAAATGAGAGCAAAGAAGCAAGATATAAGTCTAATGCCCTTTCAGCTGAACAGATATACTTTCCATCCATATTTTCTAATGGATAACTGATGATGTGGGGGAACACAAGAGTCAAGCACGCTGCTATGGTGAGTTCCAACTTGTTGAGGCAATGAGTTTATTCTTTTCTTCTTCTAAACAAACTACCATTAGACTAACAATGGCTGATTAATTCTGATCCCCTAAAACATGTTTTTATTGTGATATTACTTTTCCAATGTGTTTTTAACAACATGCTGAAAAGAACTGAGAACTCGAAGTGCCTTCTAAGTTTTATTTCAGACTATTGTTACCTGAGCAAAAAAAACCAAACACATTTCTCTCTCTAATTTTCACTGCAAATTTGAGAATCTTCTTTGGTAATATGGATGTCATTTCACAGGGATTTTCTCTAAGTGTAGAATAAGTTCTGGTTGGTGAAAGACCATAAGACCAGAGTAAAACAGTTTCAGATTTCACGATACAATTTGTCTTTCCCATTTTCCTGTGACACCTTCTTCTTTAAGGATGTTTGACCCACTTCCCTGGTTTCACTTACCACCTTGCTTGAACAATAACGTTGATACTTAGTTCTTTGACTTGTTTTGGACTGTTTCTTTTTTTTTTTTTTTTTTTCAAAGTGCTTGCACTATAGGCCTAAACAAACTGCAGGAGTACGTGCAGAATGAAGGCAGATATTTCAGTGACTTACCTGACACATTCTGGTTATTCTACACTGTATTTGGTTGTTTTAGATTTTAGTTTTCTTCATGAGATAATCAGAGTTCTTTATAATTTTAGAGCTACTGTCAAAGCCCTTGACTGACCTAATTTTGGGCTGATACTAAAAGTGTGGGAACAAAGACTTAGATTCTGGATACAGCTTTTTGATGACACTATTTACATCAAAAATATTTATCT
This sequence comes from Merops nubicus, assembly GCF_000691845.1. Classification (NCBI taxonomy): domain Eukaryota; kingdom Metazoa; phylum Chordata; class Aves; order Coraciiformes; family Meropidae; genus Merops; species Merops nubicus. Next base: position 98,581 of record NW_008606505.1, read on the forward strand.
ACATAATCACGAATATATCAGTTCCTTATGTTATTTTAGCTGCATATTTCATTATAAGATCTTCTGAAATAAGCAAGAACAATATTTATTCCACTCTGCTGCTTGCCTATCTTGGTAACATTTACTTTTGATTTCAGAAAAGTGCCAAGCATTCATTACTTCAGCCTCTTCAATCACTTTCTTCCTAGTACCTATTCACAGACATAAACACATTCAGTCATTTTGAATTATGACTAGCAAAAATTATGTAGTGTGAAGTGCCACCTCTTTGCTATAACAAGGTTGAGATGCAGAAATGAAAATAAGCACAACAGAGCTGAGATTAAAAGCTAGTCTTTATATAAAATTTTATGTGCATTATCAATATAACGCAAGTTGTGCACTCACCCTCCATGTGTAGGTGGCTGCAGCTTTATGTTATTATGACTGTATCTTAGATTCTGTACTGGTGTCCACCTGAATGACTTGCATATCAAGTCCACAGCATCATCCAGGTGTCTACTGGGTTTTCTGTATTTCCAGCACTACTTTAATTTTATCATAATTCTGCTTAGAATAGAAGTTTTCTGACAGACAAGGAATTGGACTCAGTTAGTCTGGGGGAAAAGCATGGGTATTTATATGCCTTTCCCTGTTGAAAAAGTTGAGTGTACACAGTATACTTTTATATAAATTTAAGAGCAAGAATGCCAGCAGTTCTAGTGCTGTAATTATTTGACTTTGAAAAATCACTTCTCTGTCAAAATAAGTTTACATTTACTTTGTGTAAAATGGGACAAAACTCATCTGGCTAGCTTAATGTGAGTTTACATGGAATTAAGCAAACTTCCAAGCCTAACCAGCAGAACCTATTGGTTCATTACAGGTTCTCTGCCCCCAAGATTAACAACTCCTTTCCCTCTCAGACCAAACCAAATACGAATCCTTTAAAGGAAAATCTTACCCACTGAAATAATTGATTCCATTCTTGTTGATTTCAATGTCATAAATAGACTTCACATTGGGATTTTTTTAATAACTTCTGTCTCTTCTATTGATTTTCATAGTTTACATTAGTGATTAAACTGAGGTCTGAGGTTCAACTGCCTGATTGAATGAGGTGGGAAAATGAACAGGGTGCCAAAAAATACCATTAATTTTACAACAATTTCATGATATTGTTTTTAAATGCTAACACTGTTTTCAGGAGCTCAACAGCCCAAAGTATCTGCAAAGTCAGGCAATGTTCATTTCAACTGCTTTTGAAATAATTGAGCCTTTAAAATATTTAATAATTATTAGACTGAAACAATAATGAAATCACTAAAATTAGAACAATTGTTATCAGTAGTGCACTATAATTGCTGGAAAATTACAGTTTATGAAGATTTGTATGGAGTTCTGGTTTGAAACTATTCAAACCCATAATTTATCTGCCTTATTAGTAAGAACATATTAATCTACTCCAAACAGTGGCAACGTGTACTCTAGCAGACAACAATTTGCTTCTTTATAAAGATTAAACATATATACACTTTCACACAGTGCAACTGTTTCATAACTGCGTATGTTAAAGATTGCTTCGTAAGTGTGAAAAGAGTTTCCATCCCTTACACACCATAAAACGCATATACTTCTTTCACAAAGAAAGATTTTAGCACTATACTAAGTAAAGATGAAAAGCTTTGCACATGTCTGCTTTATGGAAATCTCTTTGTGAACTCAAACCAAAAAGCTCCTCAGAAATGAATTGATTTATTCTGTGGTGCTTGTATTCCATTCAGATTTGTGGGCATGAGATGAAGATCTACTCCTAGATCACTGGAAAATTACAGTCAAACCTTTGCAGTAACAGTTTATCTTCCCCATGATTACTTCTAGCCTTTTAAAATCCTGTTAGTCATTTTGCCTTAATTCTTTTGTTTGTTCAATATTCTGGTTTCTTCTTGTTTTGTGTCACATACATATGATTAATCTCTTTTTCTTGACAGTTGATTGATAGTTAATACAACAGATAGGAATGCTTTTTAGAAAGATAAATCTTTGAACAATGGCATAGACTTACCTAAGACATGGGATGCTATCCTTCATCGTTCCTTCACATGCTACAGTATTGGTACTGCCTGAAAGGCTCTTTAAAGAAGGAAGCTGGGAGGAGGCATCTGGAAATGAAGGATTTATTTCCGGTTCGGGAGTAATGATATCTTCTACTTCATACTGAAGTCGTACCTCTAATGACTTAAATAAATAAAAAGCTAAGTTATAATTTAATAAAGAAAGCTTCTGAACATTCTGTTACTTTCAAATAATAATCAGCAAGCCTTTTTAAAAACACAGCCCCCTAGACTTATCATTATCATTTGCAGGCAAATAATACTGACATTTGTTGTTCATGCATCGTAACAGCAACATCAGATGCTAGTCAACTAGTCATCTACCCTACACTGATGGAGAAATACATAGGTGTGTTCTTCCAGTGCTGACTTTGATTCAAGCCTATTATTTAAAGTGAAAGACAGAAATACAACTTTTCAGATCTTATGAAAAGAGAATTTAATCACCCACCCCAAAATAAATATTATTCCGCCATAAGAAGGTATCCTTCAGGATAAATGTAATGAAAAATTCCTGCTTACTCTCTGATACCTTTTTCCTAAGCAAGTTCATTAAAAGAAAATCAACTCTGCCTCCTTAGTGCTACAATAGTCTCTACAAGACAGGTTTTAGCCAGTATGAAGAAGCCTGACAGTGTGGGGAGTTCTGATGAACAAACTTCATTTGTCCATAGGTGGGGCCAGGAAGTCAGAGATAACAGCACAGTGTGTTCCATATTCCTTAGAATGAACATGAGTTTGGCAGATTCTAGAAAGTACAGTTCAAACCAGTTACCTTTGACTTTCCTTCTGAGCTCCCTAGATAGGGAAAAGGAGATCCACCAGGCCTCTTTCCATTAATTCAGGAAACCTTAACTGAAGGACTCCAAAGCACAGGAGAAACTGGAGAGGGAGCTCAAATCTATGTAAGTAATAATCTCAAAGAATCATAGTAAATACTGGGCAATTCTTTCTATCTCATGAATTGTCCAAAGAGATCCCCATTTTGAAAAGAATTTAAAAAAGAAAAAGGTACAACTCTCTAAGGGATAACATCTTGGGATTACTAGCTGAATAGTAATTTCGGTGCTGGTACTTTGAAGTGACCAGAAGCAACTGCAGATGCAGACGCTACAAACTCCATCTTAGTGATTTCTCATTGAGACATAGTCTGTACCAGAAAGGAGATAAAGATCAGCCCTGAAGGCTCTCGTATTCCTCAACCATTGTTTTAAAACGCGTAAGATTTCAGAAAAAAATGATTCTGATAAATCAGAAGAGAAAGGGTCGTTTCTCAAAATATCACTTTTTTTTCCTCCTTGCTAAGATCAACAGATTTTTTTTTTTTTGTCCTGAATCAGCTAAAGGACCCTATGGACAACCTTTGCCTTCAAAGACTAATGAGTGAAATATTGAGTTCACAAAAATCTAATGTCCTGGAAGTAGTTGCTGCTGACTGAAACAATTAAGAATGCTGCTTAATCTTCATGCAGGTCTGGATTAGCTGCTGAAGAGTGTGTTCTGCTTGCCATGTTAGAAGGGCATAATTCTTCTTTGGATCTTTTCCTTTGTGTCTTCCTTTTTTTAGTAAAATTAATTTTGTTAAGTTCTAGTTATTTTCCGTTTGCAGAGACAAGGAAAAAATTTAGGCCAATAACATAACCGTGTTTTTTAAAAAATGTTTTGGTCCTGCTTTGACTAGGCCTTGGAAGGGGTAAAAACCTGTTGTATTAGTTTATTTTGGCACATGATAGAGATCTTTTTGGCGGATCCCATCATGAGGCTCATTGATTCTCCTTTCTACATTCAAACTAGTGTAAACTTTTTCCCATTTGGTTCTTCCCCAGAGCTTTGAATAGCAACTTCACTGAAGAAAAACTGATCACTGAGAGAGTAATCACACTTAACAGATACCTAGATATCCCTTTGAGACAGGATGGAGTAGATTCAAATGAGAAAACATAACAGGACTTATGTAATGTTTTTTACATAACTGCATGGCAATGACTCCAAGGTTGGATATGAAGCGGAATTTGTGTTACACATACTACTTGCTTCTAGAATCTGATATGGAATGATACAAATAATACTTCTATTCAGGAAATCCCAGGGATAGCCAATGCCTCTAAGCAACAGATTTCCCTGCTACATGGGGAAGTCTTTGAGTAGTCTCCATGCTTTGCATTTACTACAACAATAACATTAGAAGACTGATGTCGGGCAACAAAACCAACATGAGGTCTTTAAAATGCAGGGATTTGTAGACTGAACTCAAGATCACTCCAGGCTTGCTGCTAAAGAAGAGAGGACACTAAGTGCTAGAACTTGGGCTCACCTTGGGCAGGGAAGAAATCCTGAGACTGATCAGCTCAGTCTCAGTACAGACAAAGCCAGACAACCTAAAATCAAGTACATATTCCAGCAAAGACTGCCATAATTATTAAAAACAACCCCACCATGCCTGCAGCTAACATGTGGAAACCAAGAGATGAGGTCCATCTGAGGACTGCACAAAACCCAGGGGAACTCAATGACTATGCCACCAAGATTAGATAACATTAAAGCAACTCTTCAGAGGATAATTCCTCTTAAAAATGCTTCTTAATTACAGATGAAATCTAAGAAACTTTTAAATTACACATAACACTTCAGAAAATAGTTGCGATGCAATTTAGCCGCAAAAGCAGAAGACAGGAAAATAAAGAAATTAAATGATAGGTAATAAAAGAAAAGGTGCATTGGCTATGGAACAATGTAAGAATACTGAATGTATTCATTTTAGCTGCATTATACACAAACTGGTTCAGTAATGTGAAATTACTGTTCATTAGTTTTAAAACTTTCCTGAAAGGATACATTCAGCTAGCTTAACAATTGCCTCTAGGGGAAGAAATGAGAGGAAAACAACAGAAAGCTATAAGTAATGAATTTCCTATGAATTTCCATTTCCAGATGGCACATGGCTACAGGCCAAAAATGACATGTTTTTGCCAGGCTAGAAGTATAGACTTTCTAAGGTATAGTAAAATAGCGTGTAAAGGAAAAGAACTGCAATCAGGGAAGGTGGAAAATGAAAGGGAAATTTTGTGTCAGTCCCCAGTATTTGTTGAGAGTTGGCAGATGCAAATAAAGACTTTTTGGCAAGACAGTGTCGGCAGTCGTAAACTGCTCTTCAGCATCGGGGAATGGCAGTCCTGAAGGAGAGGGAATCATATTCAGTTTGGCTTGGCCTTAAGAGCAGTCTCCTGTTAAACTTTATAGACTTAAGAAAGAATGTTTTATGTTATAAATGCTTTTCAACCACGCTTTTATCAGTGGTTGTAGTTCCTGTGCAAAAATGCAAGGTTTAAACCAAAGTCAGGCTTGCCGTACAGCAATGATGAGTACAAGGTGACTGCAGTGCAAGTTGAAAGAACATGAACTGTATGATTCTGCCTAAAATAAAGTGACTGCTTAAGACATGAAGAAAGAAAAAGGAGTATTTTAACAGAAAAAAAACCAGAAAGCTTAGGCAATTATCAAGTGCCTAGCCATAATTAATCTGGCATTTCATATAACATCCACTTTTAGAGAAACAAAGTCAGTATAAGCCATAAAAAAGAAGATTTCTTTCTATTTTGTTAAAGCCAGTGATAATTTTTAGTCCCCTTGTGGTACAAACGCTATGAACCTCAATGAAAGAGATTAAATACTTGAGTTAAAAGGAGTACTACATATTATGTACGTACACAATGTACATTATGTAATAAAAACATACAGCAGCCAGTATTTTTAGAGCAGGTAAGTATAACAGAGATTTACTGTATCATAAAGTCTTAAAAGCAAACTGTGTCTGAAATCTGCACTTTTTGTTCCTATTGAAGGAAAAAAATGACAAGCTGGCTCCCAAAAAGTCTGTTAGATTTTTGTCACTAACTTAAGTAGGATCAAGTTTTCTCTCAGAAGGGTTAATATGGAATATCCCTAAACCTACATTTATACAGCTCGATATTAATTTTAATTCAAGTATATTAGGACAGACACAGCAAGGCAATTTGACTTAGAAATTATTTTCTTTTATAAGAAAGTAAAATTCTGAAAGACTTACTGCAATTTCAGTATTTACTTCATGTTTGCTGAACCTGTAAACCACCACATATGCAGAAACTCCTGCCACACAGAAAATTCGGCTTTCAGGACACCAGTACATCATCTGAACAGCAAAAGGATCTTCTTCCACAATTTCAGCTGTTGCTTTTCCTTCTCCTGGTTTCTGTTTTTCAAAGACCTTTGACGTTTTTAATTTATACAACATCTGTAGAGTAACTGGAATATATTAAAACATGAAGCAAATCCGTTATTCCCATTTTCTTGTCAGTTGTGGCATAGCAAAGAATCTTATGAAGGCCTAAGAAGAAAAGAAGATGGGTATTATACAACATAAATATTATTCTGGTACACACTGTTGTAGGAAATGTATTCAATACTTCCAAAATAGATAGTTGTCTGTGATATACTACTTAGTACTTTCTGAGACAGGATGTCAAAGGTGTTTGTTAACCATTATGGACATAAGTAGGCTTATACCAAAAGCTCTAGTAATGCTGCTATTTTCATAATGAGATAGGAAGATTTCATTTGTCTGAGGTTATTTTCTTGCTAGAATGTAAAGACTGTATGCCACTTCAAGAGAAAACAGCAGGAAAGTATTCTGGTGGCCTGGGCAATACAAAGACTTTCTGAACCAATGAGAATTCTAAAATGTTTCTAATTTCTTGACTAATAAGAACATCTGCATTTATACTTGTATATAAAACCTTAATATCCAGAAGCCTTTGTCAAGACTAGAACTTCATCTCAGTGAATTCTGGAGGTAAAGGAGGAGTTATAATTAACCCCATTTTGGTTTATTGATATTCCTCCCTGTTTTTTACTGCTTTTATATTATTTTATCAGTGCCATTAATTACTAACTGCATAAGGTCAGACAAAGTCAGTCAGGCTCAGCACCTATAAAGGTGTATCTATACCTAAAGGAAAAGCTGTTATATGTGTTAGTGTAGTTGTGGTAGGTCAGTTCAGCTAGCTTGTGTAACAAGAGCAACAAAAAGATGAAAAAAACACAGTGTTTTAATTATGTAACCAGATGACAAACACAGCAAAATTACATTTTCATTTTGCAGTGCAGATATACTCATGGAGTTTTAGCATATATATATATATATTTTAATATTTTTTTAGATTTTTGGCATATAAAAAGCTACCAAATTTTCAAAAACTACAGCAAGTACTTCTGTAATGGATACATAATTCTTCCTGCCTTTTTTGGTGGTAGATGAGGCCCCAGGATGCCTTTAGTCCAGTGGCAAAGCTAGAGTGGCACTTCATATCAGGCATCAAGGCTCCGTGCATGCTAGGACTGGAAGAATTACAGAATCATAGGGCACGAGTACAAGATGAGACTCTACACTGCTGTGAATTACTAGGTACCATCTGCACAGGGGCAAATAAGAAACAACAATGGCTTTTGAGCAAAACTATATTTGGAAAATTCCTTTAGTGGCTTAGCACTTCCCTGTCTCCCAGAAATCTGTGCTTTCACATACAAAACTACACAATTAAAATATATCTAAAAGCAAAGTAGTTTGTGCCTTCAAATACCAGTAGAATATTATGTTTGCTATGTTAGCAGCACTAAATCCAAGACATCAGAGATGCACTGAAAGTACTGTTACTGTTAAAGGGATTGTGACTATTCATGGTCATCTAAGCCTTTATCTTTAAGAAAAATTCCTATTGCAGCATGTACATAATGATTAGTGAGTTATGTTTATATTCCCTATGAGACTTTTTTTCCCTTTCCCAATTCCTGCTAGAGTTAACGAA
>NW_008606505.1:106547-114996 GCF_000691845.1 Merops nubicus
AGAAGACATGACTAGTACACTGCTTCCTGTGCAGTGTATACACTAAATGCTTTCTGGTCTTGCAACAGTCTTTCTTTTACCTTAACATTAAAGTCTGTATCTGCACATTCTTGTCAAGAGTATATGTAATGAAATATGCGCAAGACCAGGTCTAATGCCTCACACTACTTCTCTAAATAAAAGTCATTATCCTATTTTTGAACATATTAAAGACAAATTATATAATTAAAAAAACCAAACTCATAGTCACGTTCAGCTGACATGCCTAAGTAAAATTCCTTTGTAAAATGAGGCTTTGGAAATCCTAATTTTGTCCTTGTCCATCCTGATGAGTGAAAATATTTGGTCTCAGGCAAAAACAGGACTACCTGACAAAGTCATCAGGTTTAGCTGACATTAAAATCTTCTAAACATTCCTCATATTTGGCTGGAAATTGTAACAGTATTAATCATTACAATTCTGTGGATCAATGTGGAACTCTCAGGTAGCTTAAGTATTGTATATTCCATGTTCTTGGCAACCATTACAGACTGGTTATTAGGGCCAAATTAAATCTCTCTGTGCCTAACATTTCTTACAGAAGTTTCTTTCACATTCTCTTTTATTTAACAGGCTGATACGTCATTAAAGAGATATTCTGCCCAGACACCCCTGTACCACAGAAAAGACACAATACAAGGCAACTTTACTGCGAGTTTTGTGAAGCACAGCCACATTATTTGAACCAGAACGTTTTAGCTTTCAACCAGAATGAATGTATATCTTCAATAAATGCATTTTACTAATAAGTACCATATGTATTTTCTGTAGGGGAAAATTCCGGGGTTTTACATGTGTAGTTATAGCTAGAATGTATAGAACAATCTTTCTCCTGCTAGGATGAATGGAAATTCTTCCCAGTTATTTCCTGGAACTTGAGACTGAAGAAGGAAAGCTTTAGGTCTTTTCTACTCTCACCAGATTAGACATGTATTCAGATGTCTTATTGTATATTAATATTTTATTTTTACTTAGCTGTAAAAAAGACGATAATGTAGTCAGAATAGGAGACCTGACAACTGGAACTGAGTATTACATCTAATTGAGCCCACTCTTTTATACACACAAAAAGATAATGCTCTAGGGGTGTTTTACCAACACTTTATGCTTCATAGGTTTTGGTATGTTGAATTTGGAGTTTTTAAATCCTCTTGAAGACTTTCACTCTTTTCTGTCTAATATATCTCATTAGCAGTGGCTTTTTCCCCTAATTTAATAAAAATTTGCTTAATTTCATCTCATTATTTTCAATTATATAACCCCAGGTATTACTACTTATACTGTTAAATAACGTGCATATATATGTGTGTGTGAGATTTGTCAGCATTATACAAAAATGAACTTTAGAGACTTACTGGCAGAAGCATCCCAAAACTTTACTGATCCATCTGCATGGCTTAAAAGAAATATAAAAATTAAATGTGTTAAACCAAGATGCAATTCTAAGACATCTACTTTCAGTGAGTGATAAATATAAGCAGAAAAACTGTGTTTTGCTTGTGTAATAACTCTCCATAACTTACTGACAATCTATATAATGATATATATGCTAACTATAAGAAAATATTTTGCCATTAGTTTGATCAGGTTAATAAAACACTTTTCCATGCATTTCCTTCAAAGAATTAAGCCCCCAGTAAATTTTAAGATTGCAACAGCAAGAAATCAATTCCCATACCAATGACAAGTTTAAGTTACAGCGCTTTTGGCTTTGCAGTGGGCCAGCATCAAGCTTTTGTACTCTCAAAATGCCAGGTATGAAAAACTTGGAAAGGACAGAGGAGAATGTTGCTTTGCTTAATACCTTTGAAGCTGTGCTCTTTTTATTAACATAAAATAATTCCTGTGGTAAAGCTGGAGAAAAGAGACATTTCTATTTTAAATTAGAACAATCCCCTCATCACCTTATTGATACTACTGCACACATCATAATCTTATTTTTAAAAAGAGGTGTTAAGTATCATTGATAATAATTTATCCAATATATTGCCATCAGTGTGGCTGGGATCAGAGGGAAACGCTGAGTGCATCATAGCTCAATAGCTTCTGTTTTGCAGCACAGCCCCTTGAAAAATCCATCAGGCATTGCTCATGGGGCTTCTACTGAAATCTGAGCCTTTCTAGACCTTTTTGCTATGGGGCTGCCTCTTCATTTACAAGGTGAAATTCATCCCAGTGCATCACAGCCTCACTAATGCTGGGATATTAAAATTAATTCCCAAACTCTCTCCAGAAGGCCAAAGAACAAGAACTAACCAGAACAGGTGCTCCCCTTTTAAAGCTATTTTTTATGTTCTTCAAGGTCAAAATACTCTCCTGCAATGGACTCTCCTTTCCAAAGGCCCCACCTTCACAAGTATATAGGCTTGGTGTCTAACTCTGGGGCCTCAAATGTTAATTATTAATGGCAGTTCACCCTCGAGTACAAGGTTCTATTTTCTACAGCAAATAAGAATTTCTGTGGTGACTCTGCACAAGGGAAAAAATAATGTACCTCAGATTAAGAGGCCAGGATAAACATGGTCTGTGAAGGGTCAGCTCTTACCTATAGCTAACCCACAATCAAAACCTGCAGACACTATAATTTTAATGTACCAATCCTCAGTTTCATTCTCACCCTGTAATAATGATTTCAGGATATGTCTGAGCTCCAAGGTTCCATGCTCCACCACTGATAGGCCACTCCTAAACAAACAGCAAGAGTACAGAGATCATAACCAATTCTGATGAATCTTACTTGGTTAATTGTTAAACTCGGTAACAGAAAACAACTTCCTCCAAAAAGCAATACAGCTCACAAAAGGAACAAAAAACCCACATAGCATTAAAGGCATTTAAAGCTTATTAACATTTTTGTATTATTAATTAAAGCCTTTGAAACTTAATAACATTTTTATGTGATCAGTTAAAGTTCTATGCTTTAAAAAATATTTCCACACAGCTAACACAGCAATTCAAAATAGGAACTAGAAGAAGTAGTAACAAACAGTCCTGCTACTCTTTACACATTGCTTCTCTGGGAGTTTCTGTAGGACACTGAATAGATTGAGAATGTATTTCGAGGATGAAGACTACTGAAGAAGCTGACCCAGAAACAAACCTCTGAGCACAATGCCATAAGATGTGAGATAAGATATGAGATAAGGGAATGCAGCTGATATGAAATCAACAGGACTTCTATGCCTTTTGTTTATTAGCGGCACGACTTTCATTCTCCTCCTTGGTCTAGGCTGATAAAGTGAAATGATGGTTTGTGCCTAAAGCTTGACCTATGTGGATACAGGAGGTAGAGGATGACTTATGTGCAGAGTGGATGAGAGTGTGTGCAGAGTATGAGTGGGTGGAAAAAAACCCCTAGGTGCACAAACTGGTTATGTGGAACCATGGAATGGATGCTTGTAGGTACAGAAATGGGTGTGTGGCAAATAAATGGCTACATTCAGAGTGTATATCTGCATGTGCTCAAGTAAAGCAAAGGGACAAGAAAGTGTGCAATTAATACAGGTAGGAGGTGAAAAGTTTGGGAAATTATGTATATGAAGTAAGGATAGATAAGCAGACAAATTCAAATGAGAGGAAAAAACATCTTTTCTGAAGTACTTTGCTGAATCAAAATCCAAAAGTAGTAGATAGGACCAGTTTCTCAGTTCATGGACAACAAGGCAGCTCCAAGGAGAATACTTCTGTTCATATGAATAGAAAACTGATGTTGTCTGATTTGTTTACTCAATTTCTAAAAAAATATTTATTATTATGGATTTGTTCTAGTCAAAACATAAATCAGATTAACCTTGACATTTATAAAATAATTGCATTTCCTCTTTTTACTTCTGCAGCTTGTCCTATTTCTACATGCATTTTGTTAAGACTTTGGTACTTCAGTACAATAATTATTAATATCCCTATTTAATAAAAATCTCATAGACATGCTTGTCAACCCTCAACTTCCACTGAAATTCTTCTGCTAAATTCTTTCAGTTATAATGTTTTCACTTTTTTCTTTGATAGAGATGACACATCCATACCAATATGTACTGTTCAGCGATGACTTTTCTTTAACTCAGTCTGATCTGGCATAACTCCCACAGCCTAATGATTAAGTTCCTTATAATAGTCAATAATAGTTGTGCTTGAGTGATGGTGCTTCTGATGGACAAATACCCAGCCATAAGTACGCTACCAAGCTGCTGTTTGGACCAACTGGAAAGTGATTATTAAAGAAATAAAATTAAAATTATTTGGTAAGATGCTACAAAAACATAGGTTACACAACTACTTTCTTTCTTCAACAAAAGAAAAAAGCTTTTGTTTACCTTATTGCTGTATCCTTGCTTTTTATGTTTTGCTCCTACAGAATAGAGTACAGGAATCAAATCTGGAGGACAATCCGCAAAATATTCTGTGCAGGTAACAGGTGACTCATGAATGTCAATAGGATATGGATTTTCAAAGATTGGAAAACTAGTTAAGGAAGACAATTTATTAGAAGCACTGTGACACACTAAGTCATAGAAGAAAACAATCTTATATTAAAATGTATAACAGAATCTAAGTAAAATAATTACTGAAGTACATTTTCCCTTTCTTATTCAAATGTATATATTTGGTTTAATGTCAACAATAATATGTAGTTACTCAAAGATATAAAAATTCCACTGCTGTGATAATAATCCTCCTATAACATAAATATCCATTCTCGTGAAAAGTTCCTAAAGGTTAACAAGACTACTTGTGTGAATGATGACTAGGAATTAATTTTTCCCAACATCTCAAAATCTTATTTCTATACAATTGGCACATTTTCTAGAAGCTTCAGGGTCATGGATATGGCATATACTATGACCTAAAATCAGCTTACACCGCTGTGGATTTTATAGTGAGCAGCTTAGCTTACTATGTTGGTAGACTACTGATTCTACAATGAACAATTGTGATAACAGATGAAGTAGGTCTCAGTTTATTTCTCACTTCCATCAGTTTGGACGTTTTGATAAGAATGAAGGCCTCACTTCTGACATACTACACAATCTTATTTACAATTCAAAAATGTAGGAAATCTGGTTCTGATTTCCCTTTTATATTGCTGAGATGATTTGAATTATTCTTGAAAGTAAGAAAGATTAGAATATGATTCACTTAAAATGTTTCAAGACTTTAAGGGCAAAATCTGTTCCTAGTCACACCATTGTGAATGTGGATGTACATTACTGGTAGTGTTGGAGGCAGAACAAAATACATAAGAACTGGTTTCTGCATTACATGGTGGATAGCTCCTCTTCGATATGAACATTGGTTCTGATGTGAAAGAACTATTTGTCTTAGATAGATCCATAGATCCACTATATATCAACGCCATTGTTTATTAAGATACTTAAGTAAATACTTAAATTGTAGTCCCTGTGGAGTCTAGTGAAGTTAGGCATGCATATAACTATTACTTGCATCTGATTTCCAAAACGCTCATTCAAGTCTTAATTCATCATGGGCCCAAGAAATACTTAAGTTCAATGCTGAGTGAATGTTTGAGGGCTATTCTGAAGGGACTGCAGATTTAGGTTTATTCCTAAACTTAAGGATAAATAATATAATAAATTCCTGTTGATTAGCTGATTTTATCTGTTAAGGTGGAGATAAACATATGGAGTGAATTATTACCAAGAGCCAACGATTTTACATACTAAAATGACATTGCATAGTAACATTAGGATTTTTATCATCATTTGCTGAGCAGTTAAAACACACTAGTAACTTCATATAAGACTTTATACTTACTTGCTTTGTGTCAGGTCAACAACAATGAGATCTTTTTCCAAAAGCACAACCACAGCATAGGGTTCTTGAAATTCTGTAAGTGAGGAGTCATGTATAAAAGTCATGGAGTTGTTCTGTTAGTCATATTTTCCATAACTGAGTTTTGCTTAATAAACTCACCATTTGGATATGGGGTTTCACAAAGAGTTAAAAAATCAACTATAGGATGATCCATTTCAAGAACTGTAATTGCTTTCCCATGCATGATGGTTAAACTTGGTCTTCGACAAGGTTTATCATATGACAGTCCACCAGAAAATATCACAAAGGGTTCACTGTATTAAAAAAACCCAACATAGTATTATAAGCTTACATAGTACATACAAGTTTACGTTATAGTTTTAGTACCTTTAAATAATAAATAGCTTTGCAAATAGAAAGCAGGAAAGACTCTGAAAGGACGTTAAGCCAGGAAAGGAACATTGAGTTAATTACAGAATTTAAAAAATACCTATTTTTACAGGTCTTGTACTCTACTTTAAGAATTGGTTTACAAGATTCAGGTTTTTTTCCATCTCTTTGAATTTTTCCTAAGGAAAGAAAGAACATGAAAATTGTATTAAAATATCATGATAATAGAACTATAAAACTAAAAGCATACACAGTGAAGCAAGTGTATAAGCAGCAAGAGAATGAAACTTTAAAGCTAAGAAGATGATGAGCATTGGCTCCTTTTTCTGTAAAATATACATTTGTCTAGATGAATTAAATTTATTATGGCTTTATATTTTTCTGCCATATACAACTAAAGGACTACAGCCCACACTTCCATAATATCTAAAACCTACGCAGATTACTGAGAAGGATAACAATTAATAAATTTGAGCAAACGTATACCTTTTTTCTGAACATGATTGTAAACAGCTTAATTTTTTCCTAAGTCATTAGACTGGCTCAATTCCTCTGGTTGACAAAATGTGACGTGTTCTGGAGTGTAACTAGCTGAGTGATAAAATTAAATGAAGTGTACAATTGAAATTCATGGGTTCTTGGTTAATGATGGCTCAGTACTTTCTTTCAGAGAAAAGTCACTTGTAATGCAAAAAAATAGCAGTTTTAGTTTTGTTACTTTGGAAAGCCTATGCTTGCTTTCAACAGCAACCTGATTGGAGGATACAGCGTAGATGGAGCCAGACTGTTCTCAGAGGTGCACAGCAACAGGATGGGAAGCAATGGACTCAAGTTGTGTCATGGGAAGTTCTGGTTAGATATTAGCAAAAACAGTTTGTGCCCTGAGGATCATTAAATACTGGAAGATGTTGCCCAGAGAGGTTGTGCAATTTGTTGTCAGAAGTGTTCAAGTGTCCAGTGTCAACTGGATACTGCTCTGAGCTAATTAAACTAATCAGCCTGAGAGTAAGATTAGATGACCTCTGAGAGGTCTTTTCTGACAGAAAGTACAATTTTATGACTAAAAATGATAAAATAGAAGGAATCAGGAAATTTAAGTAAATGCTAAAACTTTTCTGGGCTACATAGACCTTGTTTTCCCCTTCTTCCTTCCCCTCCACTCAGTCAGGCTTCTTGGTAATGTGTTGGCTTGCAATGGAGTCAATACATTTTTACTCATTTATAGGAAGCAATGGCATATAAAGTCTCAGCCATAAAAGGTACAGCCATTTCTTAATACGGCTCCTTTAAATTCTTCATTGTAGTGACTTGGGAAGCCTTACACAAACTCTATAACAAGCAACACAGTGCCTTGTACAAAATGTATTACTTCTTGTGAAAACTGCACATACTGGCACGTAAGTACAAAAAGCAGAAAAAAGAAATGTGAAAATCCCACAGCCTGAGGGTGTCAAATACAAGCAGTAGACTGTTAGAAAACATTAGAGCAATATTAACCAGTAAGAGGTATTTATGACATCAATTAAAAATAAGTTTGATAAAAATTGCTCTCTGGTTTTTTCAGATTTTGCAGCTGCTTTGCAAGTTGAAATATTTGTGCAAGAAGCAATTCTGGATCTGGGCTACAATAAAAAAATGAAACAGATATTAGGAAACACCATTGAGAATATTGTATTGTTTCTCAGTTATAAATTTTAACTATCTAAATTACCATGTGGAATTGTGGTCTGGAATGGTCTGTTAGGACTTTTCAGATTCCATAGGGTCAAGCTGCCATCAGAGTGACTGCACATGAACTGTTTCCCTTCATGATGCCAAGCAACAGAATGAATAGCCTACAGAAATGAAAGAAAAACTTGAGATTGAAATAGAATACTGT
The DNA here is from genome assembly GCF_000691845.1 of Merops nubicus. Lineage (NCBI taxonomy): Eukaryota > Metazoa > Chordata > Aves > Coraciiformes > Meropidae > Merops > Merops nubicus. Next base: position 114,629 of record NW_008606505.1, read on the forward strand.
GTTTACACTAACAACATTTTAATGTATGACTTTCGATTATATTAATCTAATGGTATATCAACAGTTGGGTGGTCCTTGTTTGTCTAAAGTCCACTCCCAGCATCTTTTAGTAACCAATGGCTGTAATCTACTGCTAGTCAGGCACAACAATTCATTATAAATGCTGATGTAGCACAAGAATGTAAGGAATCATATATTGAATCAGACCAAAAATGAAGGAACAGGGTATTAAGGTAAAAGTATAAGAACAAGGGACATACAGTTCCATCATAGTATGTCTGATAGATCTCCTTAGAAGTATTTTGCCTGTCAAACTTACAGGGACTTCTGTGTAACAAGTTTTACAGGTAACATACAGCACAGACTCT
>NW_008606505.1:115027-119675 GCF_000691845.1 Merops nubicus
TTCAGGAAAAGCAGAAACACTACTCTGTTCTTGAATAGCTTGTTCCCCTCCACATACTTATGTTTCAGAGCAAGTATACAGAAGTCTAGATGCTTCATGTAAAACCAAAACTACTAAAGAGACCAGGGTTGTTTTGTCAGTATAAGAAATGACCAAAACAATAATGTAAGATACTTTTGGAACAGATACTGCTTCAGAGAAAAGGGATCTTTCACTCCTATGTACACAACACAAGTACCACATGATGAATGACATATATGCCAAAAAGCAACACTTCAAAAATTAATAGACCATTCTTAGTATTTTGTGCATTATTAGTGGAACTGGCTGAAAATAACCATAATTACATCAAACTACCTGAAAGTATAACAGTGTAAATCTTTAATTGTCACTGATACATGCTGAAAACTAACAAAAGCCATTTTCTGATAAACAAAAGTATTGATCCACCGTATACTACAGTTTCTCATACACTCCCCTCAGAAGCACAAACTCACAGAATTTTCCCTTGCATCCATTTCCCTTCCAGAAATATTAGCTGCCAAATAGCAGAAAACACAATACACTTTTATGCAAATATCAATAACAGACCTATTTTTGAATGCAATTTAATAAATTTCCAATTTTGCAACCAAGGAAGTGCTACGGCCTTGCATACACTTACAATTGCATATGGCCATTTACTTGATTTATTCAAATCACTTTAATATCATGCCTGAGTATTCATAAGCTGGCATTGGAATTGTTCATAGCAATCTTATTTAATCTGACAAGAAATAAACCTAAGTGCTACTGGTCACTATTCAAAACTCCCTGATGGTCTTCCTCTTTTATTAAGTATATTTATTACCACAGTTGGTCTGGAGGGAATATGAGAAGAGACCAACAGAAAGGCTGTGACCCTTTACCAAAACTATACTCAGTTCCTGAGGCTGGACGGCATGGCCAGAAATGAGCCTTTGCATTAAGATGACACAGATGTTTTAATAGGAATCTGACATACTTTAGATATGAATGCTTTTCATTTCATATTCATCTAGATATTTATCTTCAAGTAACATAATGGGTGTCACTCAAACTTTCACCTACCAGAGTGGGGTTAGCACACTATTTCTCTTAAAGACCCAGAAGACATGAAACTATAACAGGAAGCAAAAAAAAACAGCACAGAAAGATGGTTCATATGGAATCCAATGCCACTGCTCTCAGGTAGTAAGAACCTCAGATCTATGGGGAGTGCTGCTTCACTTGTCTATCCTTGTGCAAGTTCATTCCAGCATGAGCTCATTCATGCCTCCTATCATGCCAAATATGAACCTGCTTTTGATGTGTTATCACACATAGAAACACTTCACGTGGTTACAGTCGCTAACTGTGTCTGAGCAGGAGCTGGTAACTAGCAGCTGAAAGCTGCACCAAGCTGCTTGTTAAACTGCCTCTTAGCTATTAGGTGTCACCTGCCAGCATAAACCTCCTGTTGAGTGGAGCTGAGGCAGAATGCTCCTGTAACAGACAGTTGGCACAACAGCAACCCAAACTCACCTAAATGGGCAAGAAATACTTAGATTTGCTTTTGGAGGTCTCAGCTGGGAGTTGCAACTAAAAGGTGGTACTAAACAAGTCCCTCTCTGCTAGAATATGTCTAGCATTCTGATCCACTTCTTCAGCATCCACACAAAAAAGGAGCAGTTGTTTGCTTGGAACAGGAGTTCATCACAGCGGGTGACTCATGTGAATGTTCACACAATGTATACACATAGAGCATATCACTCCAGATTGGGTATGTTTCTCCCTCTGCAATACCCACAGTGGTTATATATATATATATTCCATCCTCAGTCATACTCAGCATGTACTAAAATTAAGCATGCCCAACACTGTTTCATTTCCTTTCTAACCATAAGCCTCCTCCACTGAGAACTCCTCATGAGGACTCTAGGACCACTTTTAACCACACTTTGAACAAGCACATATCTCATCCTATTGCTTGAAACTTCAGAATCCTGTGTCTTAGTAGTACTGCAGGACCGTTACAGCAAGGGTAATGTCTAATTTGATACTCTCATAATGACATAGTATTTGATAAAGGTAGGGAGACCTCATTTGGCAAATGCCTCTGTGAACTGTGTAGCTTCATTTTCATGATGTTTCCTAATGAAAGATGATGACTATGCTTCAGGAAACTCTGAAGGTGCATTGACATAACCTGAAAAACTTCTGAACAGTCTGCATATGAAGATGGACATGTTTTTTTTTGTGTGTCTGCTCTGTTTTTTTGTGTCTACCAACTGTCAGTAAACAACTTGAAGGATCTGTCTTGTAAATGCTGCAATTGCAGGTTGGTGAACAGAGTCTTCAGCTCCGTCACTTAAAAGCTATTGGATTGTCTCAGTGAGCTGTTTATTCTAGGAACAATGTGTCCATGACATTAATCTAGATGGGAAGGAAAATGGAAGGGCGTATTTCTGCACATATTGGACAAATTCTGCTAATATTGTAGGAAAAAACTCACCTCCCTGTCGTAAGACCACTCGTGTTCTTACACGAATGAGATGTTTGCATGTCTAGTATCCATGTTTGCAAGTCTCATCTGATGTGAAAAAGCATCACACTGGTATGACAATGCCATGTGGCCTATAAAGGATAGGCAAGAGTTCACAGTGGTGATGTCCTAGTGGACTGAGAACCTTGATTCTCTTGATGATCCTTTTGTTAGCCAACTGTTCAAGCGTGTAAATAAAAAGGACCTATTCCATCTGAGCTGTGTCCACTAATTCTAAGACCTCAACTAAAAACAAAGCACTCAGCATAGCAAAAAATTGAATGGAAGAGACCTTTTAATAATGGTTCTCACTGACAATGAAACCAAAGTATTTCCTGTGGCTGTATGAAAAGAAATACCTTTAAATTCATGAGATATTAAATTATTCCTCTCTATAACAATTGAATGTCAACAGATATAGTGTCAATCTGGAACTTAAAAAGGAAGAATATTTAAGATTTGTAGACAGACTGTCAGTTACCAGCCTCCTTTTCTCTTCATATCAAAAAGTATCTGCTGTGAACTTCTCACTTCTGTGCTGCACAGTGTCAGGTTCTACAGATCTGAACAACGACAGAGAGCCTCCCTCTTGACAGCTGGTTTGGGGAAGTCGAAATCCAGTGCCACCAAGAGTAACACAGGAGAAATCTAGCTGAGGCTTGATCCAGTGAAAGGATGAGTATTTAGTCTTAAGGGTGCTGACATTTATTTTGAGTGACATTTCCAAGCTGGAGAGCTATCTGAAGAAGATTACAAAGAATAAAGAACTTGCCTTGGTGATTAACACCCACAGTCCATCAAAGACCGAAAATAAGCTGTTTCTCACAGTACACACCAAGTGCTAATGGAGAAGCCTGGTGCCAGGGGAGCTTTTGATGCTAAACCGAAGTATTCACAGATAAGCCAGAAAAGATCATGACACCCAATAACCCTTAAAGATGCCAGAAAAGGAAGTGGTTAGGTCAGATTTCCACTTCTTTCATCGTCAGAGAAGGCTACTACATTAGTTTCAAATTGGGTGTTAAAGAAAGCATGATAATAGTAAGAAAAATGAGGCTACTTTCATTCAGACCTCATTCAAAGAGGCACTTTGGTATTCATTGAGGATACAGAACATTTACAGTCATTTATCTGAGACTTCACAAATTCCCTGTGATTGAAACTCTGGCTCAATGCCAGAACAATGATACTGAAAGGTTGGTCAAACACCATGGGGCACAGAGGCCTTGTGTCATCACCTAGAATGGTGAATGGGAGCAGGAACAAAGTTTTTTAGACTAGGATCCTCTAAGAGGATCAATCGGTAAGAAGGGGTTTAGGTTTGAAAACTTGAGTTAGTGCCATATATCAAGTGGCACATGCCAAACTAATAATTTGTAAGTCACAAAAGCAATATAACCCAGGACTTAAAAAGGAACACTATTTAGGGGATCCCTAGGGGAATCCTAGCATATCTGGAATATTATCAGTCTGAAGCCTGAAAGTCTGGAATAAAGTACAATGGCTAGTCATACAAACCTTCCAAAGACAAAATAATCTTGCAACTATTTCAGCAGACTATAGCAGGACATCACAAGTTGCACAAAGTGGAGTAATGACACAGCAAGTAATCTCTGAGGAGGAAAGCACATGACTAGTAAAAAGGCCAAAAGGGGTTCCTGAGGACAGTACTGAAAAATGTGGAACAACTAAAGCGTATGAGAAATTTTCAACACCCAATCATTCTGTCTCACTAGTGAAAAAAAAAAAAACAAAAACAGTATTATGAAGATCCTATTTTACAGAATCTCCTTCGGAGCAAAAGAGAGGAAGAGGACAGTAAGTGAACAGAAGCCCCCCAGAGATCTGTAAAAGGAAAACGTTGTCCTGCCTTAAGTAAGAGAACAGTGCAATTTCACAAGTGCATGCACAGGCCGACTATCACTTGGAGATAACTTAGTGGGCATGTCTTGTGGAACCCTCTATTCTGCATTGGTGAGGCCGCATCCGGAATATTGTGTCCAGTTCTGGGCCCCTCAGTTCAAGAAGGACAGGGAACTGCTGGAGAGAGTCCAGCGTAGGGCTACAACGAAACCATGTGCCTCAGATTCATATAGCCCCAAAAGT
>NW_008606506.1:0-31556 GCF_000691845.1 Merops nubicus
TGAAGTTGTTACATTTCTGAAGACCTTGGAAAACATTCCTTCAGTTTTGCAGTCAGGGAGCATTAAAACAATCACAGGCTTTCAGTTTCTAAAACTCAAATCGTAGCTTTTTTTCAGAAATCTTAAGACATAAAAGAAACTGTATACAGAGAAACACCAGTGCCCTCATGATGAACAGAACTTCAGTGATCCAAAATCAAGCAATTCCAACTCAGGAAATTCCCCCCCATAAATCTAAACTCTAATGGCAAAATTATTATCCATGTTTAATTTACAAGAATCCGTTTTTTTACCCCTTCCTTGTTAAATGGAAATATTTGCATTTTGCTCTCTAGTCCATTTTAATCAGTATCATACTGCATCTCATTGCTGATATACAATGCAGGTTAACTTAATCCCACAAGAGCAACTTCTGGCATTTCCTAACTGCGGAAGTGTTATTTTGTGAACTTACCACTACATTACCACTACATTAATTTTAGTATGATTTAAATTTACTCTAAAACTTCCATATCCATATTCTGCTGATTTTGTTCAATCCTGCATCCAGCTCATTTTTCCCAGTATCTTAATTTAAAAAAAAAAAAAAAAGGCCGGAGAAGGGTCAACCTTAGAAAAAGTCTGCTCTGCTCTTTGAAACCTAGTAAGCTCAACCACAAAATAAACCACTGTGAAAAATGAATGATGAGATGAGAATACCTTTGCATACATGGCACATGGGAGGAACAAACTAGTCACAAACCATCCAATTGTTTCTAACCACAAGATTTTAACACTAGCATTGTTGATACAGCTATTCTTAACACATTTGGAAGATATCCTTAATATTCAAATACCCTCTTTCCTAACAAAAAACCCTAATACAAAAAATAACAGGCACCAGTAACAATCAATCTTAGCTTGACTGAATTTAGGAATAAAATTCTTGTTGACTTCAAGCTTCTGTGGCTTCTGAACTAAAAAGGAATAACAGCAATAGGACCTTAACACAAAACTTTCCTAATGTATGAAATTAGTATTAAAAAGGAAGATTTTTTTTTTTTTGTTATGTGCTTCACATGGCAAAGAAATGGTTGTGTCTTCCTTGAGGCTACCATGTTGAAGTTGAGAAATGCAGTAAACTTGCATAGGTCTAATTATCCTATTTATACAATTTTACAGCTACGCTTATTTCCAAATTCAAAGTAGTTCTGAATTTTCTTAGGTAGATTCCATATGTTATGAGAAAATGAGATGCTTAAAAATTAATTTTCCTACTTTTCTTTCCTTAGTATTCTGATATTTTCCTGTTGTTCTGAATGTAGTTACAGGAGATTTAATATTATAGCACATTCATCTGGATAGCTATAAAAATAAAAAATACAAATACGAAATATAAAATGTGAGTATGACCCTGCAATTCCTGTTCTATATTGTTTGACTGCCCCCCTATAATTTGCTGATTTTGACTGTAAAGGCGTACGGAGACGGGTGGTGATATTTGTTGTGCCTCTGATCCCAGTGACTGAATGGGTTGATGGTGAAGCCGTCTCCTGTGGGGCTGACACCACTCCCATCTCTCTGGTGCCATAGCTCAGGAGTCATTTCTGCATCAGGCTACTGCAAATGAGGGGAGATGAGGGGACTGTCAGTGAGATAATAAGGTACAGCAACATTAAATGTTTTGATGCCTTGAGTACAAAAGCCTTTTCTTTAATTTCTATGTTTTTGTGGTTCCTATAAACACGGAAAACGTGCAGGTCAGACATTTCCCACAATTAGGAGGCAAGAGGGCTAAAAGACCATCTTGTTCTGACTCCTCTTGCTGGGGTTTACTCACTAGGGAGCACCCTACCACTTTGCTCAGTGATAGATAGCAAAAATATGAAATATAAAGACCCTACATGACAAAATACATTGTGTATGTTTCTTTTAGGTAAAAAGAGGGTGTTACGCTTGTTGGAGTTGATACCTGAGTCATTCAAAAGGGTATATAAAGATGCAAGTGTTGAGAGATGCAAAGGCTCCCATTTGGAGGCCTGACACCCTTTTACCCTAGGGAGATGAGGTAAACACTCATTATTTTCCTGCCTCATCAGCATGCAGAGAAACCTGATCTTGTAAAGTATTAAAACTCATTCGCTGAGTCCCCTCTGGAAAGACCCATCCCTCTGTCAGTGGGGTGGCCGCTGCACCCCAGCCAGAAGGATGGGGGCTTTGGGAGGCAAGGTCCCAGGCAGGGAAAGGGTGAAAGGGGTATCTGAGCAGCAAAGTGCCCCCTGCAGCCTTAACAGCCTGGTCAAAAAACAGATCCCGATCCCTGAGCCACCTGGCCACACAGAGGCTAGTCTGAATTTCATGCACTTTCCTCAAATGATGATGTAATTCCTAGCTTATCCAGAGCGAACAAAAATTAATGACTAAGCAGCTTGGTTCAACTCATGCCCGTCATGCTATCAGCTTGGTTCAGCATCAAACGTGGCTTTCATGAGGGCTAGGGACAGAGGATGAGGGTGTCACTGTCTCTGTCCCCCACTCCCATCAAATACATGTGACACACTCACCCTCTGAGCACAGTTTTAGGAATAGTACGGGCGTATAGCTGCTTTCCTTTGGTATCAAGTAACAACCTTTGTGTGCTTGGTGTAGTGAAGGAAACAGCAAAGGAAAAGGGGAAATGAAAATAAGTAGAGAAAAGATGCCACATAAAAATAGGGAGAATGTTAGTAAAGTGGAGCTTATGATTCAGTTTTCTAACCGCAGTGTCAAGGTCCTGATTTCTGAACAGGATGTGACTTAATGCTCTTGTGGGGACTGTCTACCAGGAAAAAAAAAAAAATCATGTCTTTGCTACTCACAGAGAAAAGTATCAATTTCTGCTTTTTATAAAAAAGAGACAGATGGTCATTTTCTGTGTATTTGGATCAGCAAACAGAGCAATTGTGAAAGCCAGATTTCTGTTATCTCCTTGGGTGAGTGCATCCTTCTGAACCCTTCTAGCCTAATTCTGTTCTAAAAAGTAAAAATCCCCATGCGTGCTTAGAACATCCTTTCCACTCATATATTTAGAGTTACTGCTAATTCTCAGTACAAAAATATGTAACATCTCCTGCCTTATTATCCCATTTCTGTCAGCCTGCAGACCTAGCAGGGAAGCTGGGCTCCTTCACTTTATCAATGTAACCATTAACAATTGCAAAAGATCCAATGATGGTATCTGAAAGCATTGCTGCCTGCCAGTTGAAGTGTCATAATGTGTACATGCTACCACTGAAGTAGAGGGTGACTTGCTGAACTTCATCTCTTGTGTAGGTTACTGTATTCTGAGCTGACAAGCAGGTGGTTGCCAAGTCTCTGCAATGTAATTGTTAGCTGTTGTTTAGCAGGAGCTGAAGATCTGAGCAGCTCCATCTTTGCAGCACTGATCATGTACTTGGGTATGCAGGTGCTGCCTTGAGCACCAGGTATATTTCTGCCTCCCACCCTCCCTGCAGTATCCAGCCTTTCCCTTGGATGTGGATGGCAAGCACCCAACAAGCAAAGTGGTAGAGTTGAACTGCAAGAGAAAGTGATGAAGCTACTGATACATCTGGCCATGCAGTCAAGAGTAGACTTCCTCCTGTAAAACCTTCCTCAGGCTGAAGGTGCTCAAGAATGATGATCTGTCTAGCCAAGGACAAGTGCCACGAGTCTCCATGCATGACCCAGGACTGTAGAATAGCAGAAGAGAGCAGGTTGAGAGGGTAAGGGTAAATCGAGAAATATTTCTAGAAATGCTGCCTGTGTGTGTTTATTTGGCACTTCAAAACTGGAAGCAGCTTTTCTGTACTATCATTACTAAAGGCTTTCCTTAAAAGAAATCCACAAGCTCATTTTGAGTAAATTTTTCAATGCATGCTGGGTACCTCAAAAGTCTGAAGGACCTTGAAACTCAAGAACTGCACATGAAAATTAACTGGAATGACACTTAAGAGGGGTATTTACATGGGAAGATCTGCAGAATTACTGTGTGCAGTGACTGGTTGGTGGTGGCCTCTGTCAGACTGGGTTCTGACCCAGTCACACAGGAGAAATTAGAGCTGGCATCTCAGAAAGTCATCTCTTCTGCCTCAACAGTATACATAAACCATTCCTGGCAGATATTTGAATAACTGTACTAAAAAAATACTAAAGCTCTGGCAAAATCTCTCTAAAAACCCATACAGAACAGCATAAATCCTCATCTTTCTACCTTTTTTCATACCTATCATTTTATAAAAAAATCAACATTTTTCTCTTCATTGGGATTTTTGCCTGTGAGACATCCTCATAACCAAGTCAATGTGAGTTTGACAAAGTAATCAAAGCAGAGAAGCGTCTGGTAGACTTTGAAACACCATCTTATACAGTGATGGCCTGAGGAGAAAATGTATTTTCTGGATTCTCCTATGATGTGTGTGTATGTAACGTATCTAAATAAGAAGTAATTTATTATACTATTTTTTAACAGTTACTGCCAAGTGTACTCTTAGGCTCTCTCCAATCGGTGCCACAAATACAAATTGCTGTATAGAATGTGCAAGCTCTTTGTACCTGGTCAGCTTTTACAGTCCAGAAGTGGATGGATCAAATCTGTTGTTTTATAACTAGTTTTCTTTATTGGTCCCATAGAGTTATCTAAAAACTAAGACTGGGCATAGGTAACGTTTTGATATAAGTGCAGAAGAAGTCCTACTGCACTTGCAGCATTACTTAAAACAGGAAAGCTCAAAGATAAATCTTTATGATCAAAGCTGTTGAACTTGCCACTGTGTTATTAAAGCTACCTATACTCTTACTGGAACAGGCCACTGAAGCACCATACTCCTCTTGCTGGAGTTCCTCCTGGTCTTCAAAACATCCCCTCCCAACATTGCCTAGGTGATGATAAGATGCCAGCTCTTTGTGTGAGAATTACCATAGATTTACAATGGTGAAACATGCTTGACCAAATTGGTATCCATCTATGATGAAAAGAATAGCATGTTGGATAGTGGACAGGAGTGGACATAATTTAACTTTGGGGATGCTTTTGGCACTATGTCATATAACACCCTAGCTATGGACTAGAATGAACAGTGAAATGGTTTAACAACTCAGTGGCTCAGCAACTGGGTTTAAGGGATTGTAATCAGTGGCATGAAGTCCAGCAGAAGGTCAGCCACTGGTGGTACAGTCCAAGGGTCCATACTAGGGCCAATACTATTTAACCTCTCCCTTAATGTTCTAGATGATGGGACAGATGATGCAAAACTGGGAGGTGTACTTGATGCTCCAAACGGTTTTGCTGCCGTTCAAAGGGACAGAGACAGCCTGGGCATCAACCAATGAACTTCATTAATCTCAACAGTGTCAATTCAACAGTGTCAGTTCTTGTACTTGGAGAGAAGTGACCCCATGTACCAGTACAGGCTGAGGGTCAGACAGCTGGAAATCAGCTTTGCAGAGAAGGATTTGCAGGACCTGGTGGGCAACAGGTTGAATATGAGCAAGCAATTGTGTGCACTCTTATACCAACAACATCCTTGGCTGCATCAGGCAGAGTTTTGTCAGCAGGTTGAGGAAAATTACCTTTCCTCTCAGATCTGGAGAGTTCACATATGGAGCTCTGTTTCCATTCTGGATTCCTCAATACATGAGAAACAGAGACATACTGGAGCAAGTCCAGCAACAGGCCACAAAGATGGTTAAGGGACTGAAGCATCTGAACTACACAGAGAAGCTGAGAGAGCTGTGTCTGTTCAGCCTGGAGAAGAGGAGGGTTCAGAAGGGATCTTACCTATGTGTATACGTACCTGAAGGGAGGCTGTAAAGAAGATGGAGCCAGTCTTTTCCCAGTGGTGCCCAGTGACAGGACATAAGCCATTGGGTACAAACTCAACCACAGGAAATTTTGTTTAAGCATAACAATTTTTTTTTTTTTTTCTGTACCATTGATCAAACACTGGAACAGGATACTCAGAGAGGTTTCAGGGTTTCTGTCTCTGGAGATGTTTAAAACTGGGCTGGATGTGGTCCTAAGCAACCTGCTCTAACTGACCCAGTTTGCCCAGGGGAGTTGGACTAGACAGTCTTCTGTCCAACCTCGCTGATTCTGTAACTCGGTGAAACTACACTTATACCAAAATGTTGGCATAGACACTAAGAAAAAGTATAAAATACTATGGTGTCCAATGTACAGGAAGGAACTAAAATTCTTTGCCCCTACGATACCAATATGATGCCTGGGTGAGCAGGGTGGCTCAGACTGGTGTCCACAGCAGTTAGTGTGCTGACGTTCCCACACTCCCACCTTGCACGCGTGTTCTGGCTCTCTGGCTGGAGAGATTTTTTCTGCAGACTCATCCAATGCAAATCAAAAAGAAATGTTGAGATTCATTGAGTCAAGAAGACCTGGCAAGAAGGAGCATGGCTGCTGGTGGTCAGGATTCTCCTTTGGTGCTGGAGAGCCCTGAGTTTGGGTTCTTGCAGCAAGGATGCATAACACAGAAATGGTCTGAGAACAGTGACTATAACTGAAGCATCCCTTTCTCAGTCGTTTGTATTGCTGGGTTATTGGCTCTTGTTTACACTCCTTCTTTGGCTACACCTCTGTATGGCCAAGTGGTTCAACTCCAGTAAGAAGAGCACAGGCTGCTCATTTTTCTCAAAAGCCTGTAATTTTGGTTGGGAACCTTTCTGAGGAGCAACAACTTACATTAGAACCTTCCCAGGATAAGGTGGGTGTTGAGCCCAGAACTCCCCCCTCTCTTGGCAAAGGGTTTAGCTGCAGGAAAGCAGAGCAACTTCTGTCCTTTTGAAGGAAAGACACAGCATCTGCTGTGGTTTTGTGGACACTCACTCCTTTTGTTGGGTGTCAGCTATGCTGAGGATGACAGAGGATGTCACAGGAAATCCAGGTCTGAGTTCTGATTTGAGCTGGAGCACATGAGAGAGGTAACAAGTCCTGCAGAGACAGCAGCAGTCTCGAGTCATATGCTTTAGGTGCCTTGAAAAGTGCAGGACAACATGACATGGGAGGTGCTGCTCAGGATGACAGGCTTAACATGGAGAGCCTTGACTGTTTATTAGTCCTGTGTCAGGTGCCCTTATTCCTCAATGACTTCACCCCAGTTAGCTTGCCTAGGGTCACATTTCTGCATGACTGTATAATTCCAACAACTCATCATTTTTACCTCTGAAAACCACCCTAAATAACCACCTGAGTACCAGATGGCAAAAGTCCTTCTTAAGATGTGGAAGGTGTTTTGTTTTTTCTTTTCTTTCTTCCCCAGATGTGTACAGACCCTGGTAAATATAAGCCATGGGGACAAGTAGTGCATCATATTAGATCTGGAGCAGATAGTAAATACCATTGTTCTACACATCCACAGATGCTCAGATCTCTCCATTCTGTTCCCAGGTACTTTGGTCTGTATCAGGAGCAATCCCATCACATTCTGCCCACAGTGCCTTTTATCCCCTTTATTATTCCTCAGTTCTAACCCACAAGACATTTCAAACATTAGAAATGGTTCAGTGCATAATGGTTTTCAAAAACATGCTGTATCTCTGTCTAAATGAGAAAAATAAATATCTAGGGAGCTTTTGTACATGTCAACAGTACTCAGTGAAGCAATATGTGTAGGCAGCACTGGAAACAGTGACAAAGTGAGTATCTGTGCATAACTTGGTAATAATATCATCACCGTCTAGACAACTCAACAATTAGCATCCAGACATACCGAAGCCTTCTTTAAGAAGACTCCAACAATAAAAAATATGCCTCCATGGGGAAGAAAGCCACAGCTCTCTCTGCTACCTTGCACATGCACATTTAAGTTTAATTTCATTTAAAAGGTTGCTTTCTAAGATGAGCTGCTTTTCACAAGGCCACTGCTGAGCGCATATTTGCAAAATCTGCAACTGATGAAGCTCTTCCTGTTAAAACATCTGTTTTAATATTCTCTGTGTATAGCAGTTGCTAGACAAAACTCTGTTTGATACGGTAATTCCCATGCACTTCGTGGGCTGCTTCTCCTTTTTTGTTTGCTTTGAAAAATGTTATCTTCAAAACTGTACCAATAGTGGGGAAAACTCAGGAAAAATAAAGTTTCTGCACAAGACTATGACTTCCAGTGAGATGTCTCTAAAAGCCCTATCCCAAGAATTTTCTTCCCAAGTGCACAGGCCCAAGTCTGGTCTCACTTACTGTTTTTTGTCCATCCACCAAAGACAGCTGTATTACACAGGGGTAAGGCCAAGGCAAAAGTAGAATGTTGTCCTCGGATTTTATTGACGTGAGAGTTTTATTGCCTGTGCTGCAGACTTTGTCCCAGAAGAGTGCAGGCAGAAACAACGTTAGATACTCTTATCCAGTGGATCAACATACAGAGCGAGACAAAAAATTCTGCAAAACCCCTGCTCATTCCAACTGGAGGCAAGGCTTTTCTCTTGCTCCCTCTTATGACTTGGCCTCACTCTGTGGCAACTCCTGTGGGTCGCAGCTTTTGAGGAACCTTTGCCAGTAAGACCTGGTTCTGGCTGCGGTGACCATGAACCCTCCTGGTAAGGTTGGGACTAAGCACCACAGCTGCTGTGTGGAGAAGCTCGTGCTGCCTAGTGCGAGGTCCCTGTTTCACATCTAAAGCGGCGAATGTGTGTAATTGTTAATGACATCAGCAGTGCCCCCACCGCAGTAACTGGTGGTGGTGATGACGGCTAAGCCATGTTTTTCTTCAGCGGTCAAGTGCCAAGACAAACAGGAATGATTTAAGTCACCACTAGCTTTCCATCCCACGTAAGCTGAACTGCATTGGGAAACACAGCCCCAGGGTGCCTTTAGCCCCTTGATGGGTTGCAGGCCAATAGTGGAGCTGGCTTTTAATTCTCCCCTACTTAGAGTATTAGCCCCAAAGCTATGAGTGCTCAAAATGTGAATCACACTCTTCTGCTGCTCTGAGTGCATCTGATGGCTTCACAGTTTCTTTTCCCAGTGAGCAATATGAGCAATAACCCAAAGATGTCGAAAGGTTGTCAGAACATGACAGGGTAGTAACAGAAAGACGTTTATATTCAGTCCTTCCCACCCTGACATTAAATAGGAGCAGGGTGAAGTGGTTCAAACTAAATTGGTAGTTTGCTCTACAGCTTTTGGAAGTGGGAGAAACCATGTGCCACATTTTTCAAGTCTGCTAGCATAAGTTCTTTGTTCTTAGCACTGTCAATGTCTCCAAGGTAGACATAGCTTTAAAAATATGTTTCTTTTCCTTGGGCAGTTCAGCCTGACTGCAACATCCATGGAAATACTGTAGTCATTAAATCAGGGGGGTCAATAGTTTAGCTAAGTATGTCTAAGGTTTGTGTGTGACTAGAAGAAAAAACATGTGAATGAAACTCCCACCCTGAGTTCTGTAGATGACATGAACATTTTGTTGAAATGTCTTTCCTCACCCAGTGGTAAGGAAAAAAAACGTGGTCAATATTTCAAAGGTTCAGACTTGGGAGGGGATGGGACTCACCAGCACTTGCTGTGCTCCAGCCTGAAGCCAAGTTTAGATAAGAACAACTGAATATAGTGCAGCAAAAGGCTACTCATTCCTCTCCCCACAGTTTCAGACCTTTTAAGATCAGCTGATCAATGACAGTGCTGGATAGCCCATGAGGTAACTCTGCACGTGTGTATGTGTTTATCCCTATCTATGGAGAAAATGTTCTCCTGACCACCTATGGTCATCTAACTGTTGCTTATTTCCCCTGCCAATGAGAAAACACAAAATGACATCTTCAGTTCCCCTGAAAGGTCAGAATTTTGTCCTCACTTCCCAGGAAGCCACACGCCGTACATGTCTGCAGGTACCTCACTTACAGTGAAGGCTGAATACAGACCATACTAACAGTCATCCATGGTCCCCTGGAGAGACACAGAAACTGCAGGACATCTAGAGAGGCTTGTGGTGTTTGCACCGAGCTTCAGCAATCCTATTCACTCCCCTCACCTCCTGGCTCATCATCCGGTGACTCTTACCTGCATTTAGCTGTATTTATTTCCCTTAAGGGAGCAGGTCAGACCATGAAAGCAGAGTCTGAAACATGACAACACAAATGTCCACTTATCTGGGGGAATCTCAGCATAAGGCTGCTACGAAGAGTGGCATTTCCCCCTGCTGACAGTTGCCCAGCCCCTCCTGCTTTCACATTTGGTGAGCAGGAGAGGGAGAAGGGATTCACGGCTGTCACAACAGGTGGCTGCCTCTCACATCTCCACTCCAAGCTGCCTTTTCCAGACTAAGTACCTTGTTTTTTGCTGAGCCCCTGTATTTTTTTCAGAGGGTGTCCTCTGGTATGCTGCAAGATATTTCTCTGATGATACTTTTCCATGTCTTCAAAGAGACAGTTTTCTTTGTGGGAATGCACACAGAATGGGAAACATTATGTCTGAATTTCATTGCCATTGTGGTTTGCTTATGCTTTAAGAAGGACGTCAATTCTGACAATATGTTGTTTTCTCTGTTCCTCGTTTAAAGTCAGAAATGTCAGCCTGCAAAATGTAATGCATTAATTGCCCAGAGAGCAGCTACTGTCTTACAAAAACTCCTTTTCCCTCTTGATGAGGCTGGTGGTGTTCTGTACAGTGTTTTGCTCCCTAGGTTTGTGGGATGGTGTACATCAGGGGCCCGGTGCTGCCTGAGCGTTCCTTCCCTGGGCTCCTTCAAAAGCCTTCCTGTGTGGCATGGCTGGATGCTTTTCATCAGATCAGCTCAGGACTTATTCCTGAAGTGAATTCTGTGAGACACTTGACGATTGCTATGTTCAGTGTTGCTCTGGAAATGGAGGCATTACTGGTCAAGTATTAGGAAGAAGGCAGCCTGTGCTCCTGATTAACCTGATGAACTTCATATACCTAAGCTGAGTTTCTCATGTAGCAAGATAATCCCTCACCTCAAGAAAGTTCATAGGATACCGGTTTCTCTAGTGGCTCAGAGATGCTTTGTGGTACATGGGGAAAAGAAGAGTGGATTCCAAGTGCAGTTGTCCCATCTGAGGTTTTTGAGAGTGTCAAAGTGGAAGCAAAAAACACTGAGGATATCTGTGTGTCTAACTGGAGTAGCAGGTAAGAAAAGCCCTCCATGTTAGTGCTGCCTTTTGGATGTCAGAGCAGCCCTGAAATGCTTTCTCCAATGTCAGGAGAAGCATGTGTCTTGGCCACAGATCTGAAAGTCTTTTTAAGGGAAATGCTCTAGTCTGGAAAATTATTATACTGCTTTACAGACATATTTGTGAAATCACCACATAGGACATTATTTCATCTCTGCATACCTTCAGACTTTCCCCCTAGAGCATTTGGGGAACACTTCAGACACTGCAGAAGGATCTGAGGAGGCCAAAGGAGGGCAGGGAGGCAGAGAGGAACACCACTTCCCAAATATGAGTGAAAACAGTGGCCCTATTCCAGACAAGCTACTGGCCTGAAGAAAAAAAGGAAGGAGATGCTCGGTTTTAGCCTCTTTCCCACTCCTGGGTGACGTTCACCCAGCTGTTGCACTCACAGTCTCTGGGGAGTGCAGTGCGCACTTTAATTCATCATCAGTGCTTCTGTGGGAGATAAGTCAAGAGAAGGGAGGGCATCAGTGAAGCAATTCCCAGACCAAGTTTTCAAACAATCAAAGCACAAAGACTCCCTTGAAAAGCTCCTCATTAGAGAGCTATTTGAAACTTAGCTTGTCAACGTAAGTTAAGGATTATATATATAAAAAAAAGTCCTCATAACTGACTCATGTTCCTTTAAGAGGGGTTTCCTACCAAATCCCTTGTGAGCCTGGTTGCTGAAGGCAGCAGATTCCAGCAAAACTTCTTTCACCAATGGATACAATTCATTCCATTTGAAAAAAAAATAACACTGGTTGTCCTGGCTGTGTAGGTGGGTGAGAAAATGTTAACGGCTGCACTCATGAATCTCCACTGGCAGAGCAAGCTGCCAAAAATACTTATACTGTGAACAACTGTTCTAAATTTGGTTACCTGCTTTGTATTACTCAGTAGCCATGCTCTCTTCTTACTCTTATCCTGTGAGGTATGTGAAGCACAAACACAAACCCTTTTCTGTCAAAGACAGATGATTCCACAGGCTGTCATCAGGAACCCCAGGAATAGCAGCGCTTTCATATGCAGTCAAGGTTTTGTAACATTCTTGACAAATGAGGAGGAAGCAACTTATTTGGCACTGGGGGAGGCTCTGATGACAGGCCTGCAGGAGTGCTGAGCCCGAAAGTGACTGGCCCTGCTGCCCAGCAAGGAGAGGTGCAGAGCTGATGCATTCTGTCCTCCCTAAGAGTGGAGCCTCAGAAGAGATGGTGGGCTGCCATCTCACCTAGCAGAGCCCTCACTGCCAAGGGAATGCAGAGACTCCTGTCCTGGCCCTTGTGATCTTGTGTGATGGATCAAGCACAGCAAAACACCCCTTTGGGCGACCTCAACCTCAACCTGGAGGTCGAGTGCCAGCACAAGAATGGTTTATCTTCTTGCTGACAGAGGAAGAACACTTGTCCTTTATCCCCACTGGAAGGTAACAAGCTGCCCTCCTATTCATTATGCAAAACACTTCCATTTAACTGCTGCCTAGTGCTCTCTAGTTTGTAACCAGGACTTCTGCTGTAGCTGGTTGCAAGCTCACTACAGCAGACACGGTCTGGGATGGGGTGTTTGTGCACAGTGCCTGGTACACTCTGTGTTCATATTTGCGGAGAACCATCTCATATCACCCTCATGCCATGGTGCAGCACCAAGGGATTACTGAGCTTACTGTGAAACACAGCTTTTTCCCCTTTTTGAAAAAAAAAAAAAAAACTATTTTGCCACTCAGAAGCAATAGCTGCTTTTGCTTAAGGACCATGTCTTTAGCCTTTTTTTTTTTTTTTTTTTTTTTTATAAAATGTAGACTTCAGTTTCCTGAATGAAACGCTTTGCTCTCAATTAACTGTAGATGCAATTTAATGTCTAGGCCAAATGGTGATAGTTAGGCACATAACTAACATCTGGAATGTGCAGGATTAGTGGCTTAGTTAAGATCCCTTAATTAAAATTAGGTCATTCAGTCCTCCCTTTTCTCTTTGTGCACATGATGTATATTTAATACTGAGCACTTGCTGATATGTTATTAGGACCACATAAGCTGTCTATTAAGTACCAGGGAAATTGTGGCTTTGATGTGTCAGGTACCTAATGAAGATGAAATTCAGGCTGGGAGCAGTATCATGTTAGAGTGCAGAAAAGATCTTTCTGCAGGCTTTGCTCAGTCTTTCGCTTCAGTGAAACTTCCTGTCAGTAAACTCCCTTTCTAGGGGAGCCTCAGAAGATGCCCATTTAAAGAGCAGCAGCACATGATTCAGATACTCTGGGTCGCAGTGACTGCAGGACACCTTCAGCATTTCTCACACCTCTGTGACACTGCTCAAGGAACGCTCTGTCATTGGCACATTTCTCAAATGAAATCTGGAGCTGTTTTTCCAAAGTCCATAGCACTCTTGGCCAGTGACTGCTAGCTAACATTGTCCTAATTAGAGTCCAGCTTTGGGAAATACTGTTTTTCCCCTTTAAATATATTCTGTGTTTTTGGAGAGATGACATTTGTTCAGTTTCTGGATTAGAGCGGGGTGGGCAGAAACAGACCTCACCTACCTAGCTGTCTGGAAAGCACTTCCCTGAATTTGTCATTCGTGGTCCTTCGTTGTCAACAAGGAGAAATAAGCAGGGGCAATTCGGCTCACCTGTCCAGGCTGTGCGGCTCAGGTTGGGGTAAATTGTAGCTTCGAATATGAGGTTGGATGTCAGCTAAAGTGCTGATGTACTTATGTATGCTGCAAATACCTGCAGTTTGGCAGCGTGTGAGACCTACCTGCTGGGACAGCTTGGCCATACCCCTAGTTACTCCCCAGTTACTGGTGAGGGGAGCAGCTGAGTCTGCCATGGCTCTCACCTTGGGCTGATAGTCCTGGCCAGGAAGCTGCATCTTCAGCCCCAGAGCAGGAGGCAATGAATCTTGTAGTATCTGCGTGAGATCAGTGGCATTTTGGTTAGGGCTTCTATCTATTAGTCATTTGTGGCAAGGTAGGAAGTGTGTATGCAGGGAGGGAAAAGAATAAAATTCAGGCAGTATTTAGTGCTATAAAATTATTATGTGGTCCTTAGAAAATACTCATATTGCAAAACTCTCAGACCTGTACCAGCTTATCAGCCAACACAGTGCCAGTGTCAGCTTGGTAGCCAACATGCTTCTGATCTCATGAACACCAACATGTATCAGGAAATAGCTCCTCTGATGTTGGCACATTTGTGCCATGCTGATGCTGGAGTTGATAAAATCATACAACACACACCGTTGGTGCAGTTCATTAGGACCTACAACTGCACAAGTTAGACCAGTGGCTACATCTCTGTGGTATATGCTGTGCCTGAGTGCAGTGGTTTGGCTTTGGGTCTGCAGGCACTTGATCCTCAGGTATGTCTAAGCTGCACATGGTTCACCTGAGGAACTGGAGGAATAACAGCTCTGTGTTACATGTACCCCTCCCTGACTTCTAAATCTCAGCCTTGAGGCTGGTCTCATTTACAGTCCTGTGCTTCTGACCTTAGAGAGGTATTCCAGCCCCCAGGGAGCCTGGGCATGTCTTCACACTGGGATAGTTCCCTACCCACTGTTGGAGACATCTTTTGGACCACTTTGCCCAGCGGTCTTGGTAGAAGTCTGACCTGCAGGAGCCAAATGCAACTTGCCTGTTAGATATGTGTGGGAAAACCTTGAGTTATAAATGTGCATGTAAGGAATTAGACAGGTCATCTTTCCTCTAATCCAGTACCTGTGAGTTCAGAGGCACATGAGAATAACTGGTAAAATGGCAATCTGACGTATGTGGGCATATGTAACAAAGAAGAAGCCTGCAAATTACAGAACAGGAGAAGCTTCACCCTGCTGATACTATTAAGGGAATGCTTGTGACCCCTGCACTTGGGTTTTGGGATAGCTGGGGAGATAGAGGAAGGCTATGGGAAATATTAGTCAATGGGCTGAATTTCTTTTGTACTCACACTGGCTCTTAGACATGAGGGGGATTCTCCTAAGATCATATCAAAGGACTGCAGATAAATTTGTGAGTGCAGAAACTATCCAGCATTCCTACCAGTGGTCGGGCAGCCAAAATTTTTTAATAAAATCCATGGAGGCTGTGACAAGTAGTGAAAAACATACAGTTGGGTGTTTGGAGATTTTACTTTTTTTTTAATTTTTTTTTTTTCTGTTGCCTGCCCCTACCTCCTTTTCTCTCCCAGGGGAATCTTAGGAACTGCAGGAGCTGCTAAATCTCCATCCTTAGAAGAACATCAGACACTAGCCAGAATTGCCTTCGCTAACTTTACAAATGCTTTTCTTCAAGCCGAGGGAAAGTGCTTTGGTCTGCAGACATCCAGCATGCAAAGGCTTTGGTCTTATTAGGTCATCACTATGTCAAGATCCTACAAGAAAGTTGTGTTCCCATTATCTATACAAAATGGATTAGATGGGAGGATGAAAAGGGCTTGAAAAGGTAAAGACAGATATATGTTCGGTTTCCTAAATGTCAGAATCAGGCAGCTTCTCTCTTCTGTCATGATACTGAAGAAAAATGTGTTATTACTCCAGTGGTTTAATTTTTTTAAACTATTTATGTCCACAGGACAGGCATTGTCTCACTTAGTCTTTAAATGATCCTTAACACTGGAGAAAATAAGAATTAAAAGGAGAATTAAATGTAAATAAATCCTTTTAAAAAATGTTTTGTTGAGGAGAGTGCTTGTCTGGCCAGTTTCATTAGGTTGAGAAATGCCAATGTCTCTTTGGTAATGAGGAGATGTGGAGAAAGAAGGGATTAATAAAATTAAGAATGGAAAAAAAAATTAAAGATTTGATTTTCATTCAAACACAAAAATCCACAACTGAAAATGTGCTTCCACCTCAGCAACCCTTTTATGGGATCTTGGATGCTTAGGGATGTTTATGTAATTGCTTCTTGTAAATGATCTTCTACTCTGCAACACTTTACTGTAAACCACTTTCCTTTGCCATCTGTTATCCAGTTGTTTTAACTGGGTTTCCAGTTATTTGTATCACTCACTTACAAGAACCTTTTTAACCTCCATAAAATGAAATAATTGAAGCCTATGTTCTTGACTTCTTTAGCATACGGTTGGTGTGTGTTTTAAAACTGAGAGACTGAGAGTTAAAATTCAGTGCATGACAAAGAAGCAGTATTCTGTAAATCAGCAGTGAGCAACCTAGCATTGCCAAAATTCTTCTTTTTGAGAGCTCTGAGC
This sequence comes from Merops nubicus, assembly GCF_000691845.1. Classification (NCBI taxonomy): domain Eukaryota; kingdom Metazoa; phylum Chordata; class Aves; order Coraciiformes; family Meropidae; genus Merops; species Merops nubicus. The sequence continues at coordinate 16,321 of NW_008606506.1, forward strand.
ATACACATTCAATTGGAGAAAGTAGTTTGGGGGACCTGCGGATGATTTTTCATCTCTAGGTCACTTTTTGAACGTGTGCCATTATCAACATATGTAAATTTAGCGACTAAAAATGTAGTTTGTTAAACAGAGAGATGTTTCATGGCTTTCTAGAAAGCTGAGTTCCATGAAAATGATGCTTCTGAAGACTGGGAGGTGAAGAGTTAAGATGTTGTGCAAGGGGTGGAGCAGGCCCTGCTGGAGGGTGCCTTTGAGGCCAAGCACAGGCATCGTCAATGCAACTCTATGGCAGATAGAGTCATTTTAACAGTGGCTGAGAGGAGACAGCCTTTTTCTCCACCTTCCTTTCCTGTTATCTACCACAACATAAAAACCTCCGCTTCTCCTCCCTTTCCCCTTACATTGGTGACATTTGTGGTTCAAAAATGACTATCATGTGGAAGTTCTTGCTGCAGCACACATGTATACTGACTGACTTACTGGTGTGATGCCAGAAAAGGGACTCTGGCCATCTGTAATACAAGAGCCACCACAGGAAGCCCCAGATTTTGGGTCAAGGGGAGGAACGTGCTGGGGGAGCCGACCCTGCTCTGAAGGACCATGGCACTGGAGCTGCCATACCACAGGTTCCTCAGAGAAGATGTCCTCAGCAGACATGCTGCCTGGCACAGTGTCAGGAGAGGGCTGGGCAGAGAGCGTGCCTGCCTTCCCAGTGGGAAATGAGGAACACCAAAAACCACAGTCGGGCAGGCTGTGGCCACTGCGGCAGGCTGCAGGCAGGAGGTTTGGCACAGAGCACCCTGGCCCTCCCTGGCTGCATTGTGCCCCTTCTCCCACCCCAGGCACCTTTAGGGAAGCATGCAAACAACCTCCTGTGCTGCTTTCCTTGTTATCCTGAGAGGTGTCTTCACCTCTGGGCAGGGACATGAGGGCGTCCTCTCCCCTGGTCCGTAGTGCGTGGGGAGTAGCTCCTGCTGGGGAGGAGCAAGGGCTGCACTGGCCCATGATTCAGGGGGAGCAGGGAAAGGCAGGCTCCTCTTGCTTCAATTGAAGTGCACTGACACGGTGTGGACTTGCTTGTTCTTGGAGAAGCAGGAGTGTTAATGGGCTTGCTTTCTGCTCAGAGGGACAGTGGAAAGTTAAAAAGGCCAATGGGAGGAAGAGAACGAAATCCAATGCAATTACAGGGTGACAAGTAGAGTAGGGGAAAAATCAACATGATGACAGTGTTAGAAAAGGAAGACTACAGTAAAGAGGAAAAAAGGATTTAATAACAAATTGAATATAGTGCCTACACCATGTCCTGGGTATGGGCTGTGTGGAGGGGACCTTTCATCAGTAGTTCATACAGCAGGCTTCCTTTCAGCTAGGAAAAAAGATTCCTTTCCTTTTAAATTGAAAAACAGTTTTAAAAACATGGATTGCAATTACAGGCAATAAAAGTGTTCACAAACTCACATTTTCCCTGTGAGCCATGGGGAGGCCAGGCCCAGCAGCAGGGACCTCCACAGTCATGACACTGCCCCGGACCTCTCCAGCAGCCACCACCACCAGGTTTATCACACACTATTTCTCTGCAAATAGCCTAACAAACACAGCCGTCCCTGGGATGAGGAGCCATCTGTGCCAAGTTGTTTTTCACCTCAGCCAGAGAAAGGAAAGAGCTGTTAACCCCATGCACAGAGAAGGAAATCAGGTTCCAAAAGCTCTGAGTTTTCTGAGTATTTGTGAAAATAAGAGCAGTTATGAGTGTAAAATAGAAGTAGACAGTATTTTTTTTTTCTTTTAACAAACTGACATTTATCAGAATATTTTGAATCTCTGTTGGTAATAAAACACGTTAAGAAAGTAGGTATCAGTGGCAAAATGGAGCACCATTGGAAGATGGCCTTACAAGAATGCCTCATCCCTGAGGGACATCGTCTTTTACATCTACACATTTCAGCAGTAAATTGAATATTTAGTGGGTGAACTTCCAGATGCCTAAAGTCACTGGGAGGCTTGCTATGACATCAGTGGAGCTAGAGATTCACTCATTTGGCAGATGTTGCAAAATATTTTCTAACCATATTTTCTTGTTAAACATGACCAGCTTTTCTCTCTCTGTGCATGGCTCACCTTTGCTCTGCCCCAGCCCATCACATCTGAGCTGCGTCCTTTACTCCAGAACAAGATAACCCTCCCCCTTCCCATGATGCTGAGTCAGCATTTAACAGGGGCATTATTGTCATTCAGTATGCATTATGTGGATTATTTTACTATGAAAATTCATAATTTGGGAAGAGCATATGGTTCTGATTCCAGTTGGAGTCTCTATTTGATCCCGATGTAAGCAGACCAGCTTTGGACTCAGATACTCCCACCGTTTGGCAAACAGCAAATATTTCAGATCCATTCCAGCTCTCCCAGAAGTGTATGGGAGACTTGCCTTTGTTCTCAATAGTAGCAGGCTCTAATGAAATAGAATATTATGGAAAACAAGATATCCTTGTAATTCTTCAAATTTAACTGTTCAATGGGAAAAAAAAGTCAAAGAGATGGAAAAGAAACTGAGCAGAAAAAGCATCAAAAGACCCAAAGGGGAGAGGCAATGAAGAGTGGCAGAAAAGGAAAAAGTGCGGAGAAGTAAGAAAGAAAATCAGCAAAGGGGAAATATGGAGGAAGAGAGGAACACAGGCAGATAATATTTAAAAGAAAAAAAAAATACAACAGAAAAGCAGAACCCAGAGACAGAGCAAAGAACTATATTTTTTGGTAGTAGTGGAGAGAGGAAGAAAGAGGAAGTAAGGCAGAGGGAGCCTCAGATCTGATACAGCAAGATAAATGTTAAACACATATTTATGCAGGAGTAGTGCACTGACAGGCCTGGAATTAAGCACTTAAATGCCTTTACAGAGCAACTACAAAATAAAAATATGCAGAGGAGGGAGAAGATCAGAAGGGAAGGAACACAGTCTTTTAAAGAAAAAACGTCTACAAGAAAGTAGACATAGACAAGAGTAAAGACATCTCTTCCATCCCTCTACAGAGGGAACAATGGAAGAGGAAAAGGCTGTGTTTTTAACATAACTATAGTAAGAAAAGTTCCAATTTCTTTATCAATGTCCAGACCCCTAAGCTTTACTTGAACCTATATCCCACAAGCAAATAAGTCTTGGGAAGATGGGTTTTACTAAAATAAGGATTGTCCTTAGATATTGGTTTTACCTTAAGACTGATAAACCAAACAAATATCTGCTGCCTATTTCCTACTTTGTGTTGTTGTGTTGCTGCCTCCTGCTAATTGCATCACCCAGAGATAAGTACAGCCTCCTGCAAAGAAGCCTCTGGTGGTTTCTTTTGTGCCCACAGGCAGTGTGTGGTGATGCCTACCTGCCAGAGCTGCGTGGCAGATTGGAAGATCCAAGGTGGTGGCTGACTGCTTCTTTCTCTCATATTGGTTAATGAGAAGTGGGTAATCTTTGGCTGATACCAAGCAGATTTGTGAGCTCCATCAGTTTTTCTGATTACAAGTGTGTTTATGAATTTCATGGTGTCTTGGTTCTTTTGAGGACTGCTACAGTGGTGCAACAGTGCCTTCTCTGCACTGCCTTCATGAGAAAAACATTAGAAAGCTTAAGTTCCTTCCCTTTTGTTTTAAAGCAAACTTAGCCACATACATGTTGCCCACCTTTATCGGTCACTGTATCATACTTGGTTCTATGGTCTGGAAAAACCTTACCAAACTGTACAATAAATTGATTAAACAGAAACAAACTGTGAGAATCTGGGATCTGTAGGGTACAACCTCCCCTGTGCTATGTAAAAAAAATCCATCTTCCCACTAGTAGCATGAATGTTATTCTTAATAACTGCTTGAAATTTCCACATAGTCATAAAATTCCCTTTAAAAAGATTCATTAGAAACACTGAGGAAATAGACTTAAAACAAAACAATTTTTCTCCACACCTCTGGTCTGACATTTCTTGGGAGCTGAAATTTCAAGCACTCTCAGTGGAGTTAACAGAAAAGAAAACTAAATCTTTGTATATTCAAAGAGTAAATCCTTGTTTTACTGGGTCCCTTGCAGTACAGACTATCTCCATTGCCTTGAAGATCAGTGTACAAATACCCCCTCATCCAACTAATCTGCCTGGCATTTGGGAGCCAGGACTCACTAACATTTTAAGTGAGGTCATCTTTCTCTGGAAAAAAATACCCCCCCTTCTTTCTAAGCAAAATCACACCACTCTCTGGGAAACTGACTTCACTGTTTTTCCAGTGCTGTCCCTCATGCATAGGAGAAGCTTTTTGTAGACACCCTGAATGTTATCTCATTATTTTTCTTTTTATCATCAAAACTCCCTTTCACTATGATGCCTACAGAGACTATGGCACAGATTAGATTAATACCATGAATTTTGATCTTGATCAGCACTCTTTGCTGTTGTTTTCCCTGTCCCTCTGTATCCACTTGCTGTGTGCCTCACAGAAAATCTGAATCATCTCAGGTTCTTTTTTTTTTTTTGCTTGCTTACAACTTCTGTGTGCCACATCCATGTGGATGTCTTATCAGAATGATCCCAGCTGCTTGGATGAAGTTCGCCCCCCAGCTTGTTCAGCCATGAATTGTTAATGTATTGACAAGTTATGGTCTTTTTTTACACCTTGTTAATATTGCATCAAACCAGCAACTAATTACTAAGGAGAAAAAATAGCAGCTGCTTAAGCTGTGTGATTGGAGGAAGAAAAGCTCAGCAACAACAAAATGGGTTTTTTATATTTGTAGTGATGTAATTTCTGTGTTACCAACAGTATCAGAGGTACTGGAGTGCAGACTATGATGCTGTCGTAAAGCATGACCCTGGCATTGCCTGTTGGTTCCTGCAGGGGAGAAAGAGCTCTTAATCCCACTGATGGTAAAAATGGAAAAGTACTGTTCCAGATGGCTTTGTTGGCATATGCTATTGACCTACAGTTCTGCCACTGCCACTGGCGCATTTTGGCTTTGGTGAGTGAGATCCCAAGGAGGCCCCAAGAACTCTTGCTCTGTGCATAGATCTGATTTCTGGACCCTGTAGTTAAGGGTCATGGATTGTCTTTCTCTGCCATGAGTACTTCAGGACAAGAAGTGACACAGGTTCAAAGAAAACATTCCTTGCAGAGGAACAGAACAAAGACAAGATTGTCTTTTCAAGACAGCTGAAGTGGTGGTGGCGGATGTTGCTGGCAAAATGGAGCAATCACTTTTTTTCAGGCTTGAGGAGGGTGCTGTTTGCTGTATGGTGGCTGGTGACTGAGAGGAATTACAGCCAGGCACTGGCTTATGTACATTTCCATTGGGCACTAAGGGAAGGGAGCTAGAGCTGTGACTGCCCACAGTCCTGGACAGAGGTAATGACTTCCCCTGAAATACCATGTGTTCATACACAGCTTCCAGGGTTGACACCTGGCCCTCATTCAGGCACTACACAGGAGCACCTGACTTGAAAGCTCTGAGTCCCTCCCTAGCTACACATCCCTCAGCCATGTTGGACCATCAAGGGTATGAATTCTTCTGTGGGGATTTTGCCATCTTTCACAATTTTTTTGAAAGTCTAGCTCAGCCCAGATTTTAATTTAGGTACCCTAAGCAACCAGCTAGGCCAGAGGTCCTACAAATGACAGTACTTTGGGTGGCAGTGTATATTTGGGTTTCCAGACTGCTTGGTAAGTTATTTATGATCAAGATGCATACCTGTGTGACCCCCCGGAGAAATTAATTGAACATTGAAAAGTCTAAAAAGAGAGACATGGTAGTCAGGTTGCTTACGTTGGAACAGAGGAGACTTCACATTGAAAGCCATGTACAATGCAAATATTTTTCACAAGGTAGAAACAACCTCTTCTTCTGAAGGAGAAAGCAAGCAGAAAGATGTTATAATGATAGAGTTAAGGCAATATGCTATAAGGTAGGAGATAAAGGAGAGTTCATGATTTTCTGGAAGAAAAGTTGTTTCTGTATTTTCCACTCTCCTGTATGTGCTCTAGGGACTAGATAATGAGGAAAAGGACCACATTTCTCCCCATCCATCTGTGTTTTGTGTGAGGCCCACTCTCATAGATGCACTCATAAAATACTGGTGGGATAGGGCCCGAACTTTGGGATCAGTTGAAATCGCTCCATTTGTGGATACCTACGGTGCTTTTTTTATTTGTTGGACTGCTTGTTATGGCCAAGACATTAAGAGTAATGTGTGAGTCCATACCTCTATGGTATATGTCTTAGGTATGTAGAAAATTACTGGATGAAACTGGGGTAGCTAGCTTAGGCAGTTCAACCTTTAGGGGGGGTAGCTCAGCAGGAGGTTTAAGGATTTAATTTTTGGCCTTTGGCACATAAATTCTTTCATGAGTCTATGTATCAAACATAAAGGCAGACCCAATGGCTTAAGAAACTACACATTACCCTGACTTTCCTGCTCTGAGCCAAGTAGAGTGAATTTTAAATTTGCTACAGGTAGCCATCATTACACTAAATTGTGCACATATTAAAGAAAGTAAAAACAACTATTGACAGTCCCACTAGTAACTATATGTAAAAACAAAAACCTTGGGCAACTGATGAAAGACGGACATGGATATAACATGGGAAGAAATACACACTCAGCTGTAAGAAGAAAAAACCTAGTTGATTGGTTCCTAATGTAGTCAAACAATTCACCCTGGGACTTGTAAAATAACTGTGAGAGTTTAAACTGATTCAACTGTCCATTCCAGCACAGTCCCGGAGGACACAATGCAATAGCCATGTTTAAAACATATTGCTGAGTTCCTAGGAAGGCCAAGGAGCCAGCACAGAGCCATCACAGGGGTTAGTATGTGGGGGCAGGATGCACACTGGGGCTGGGAAGGTATTTCTTCTCCTCTTAACCTCTTTTCTTAACATCAATTATGGGAAGAGTTGAGAAGCTTTGTCTCTGGGATGCCCAGCATTGCTGGTTACTCTGGCCTCCCAGGACCCTTGTACAACACTTACACTTTAAAATTTCTTCCATGTGAAGCTGTACTGGAAATCCCTGCAGTGTTTCAAGCACGGGAACTGTTATTCAAAAGACCAACAAAATTCAAAATGCAATGGCCTTTCTATTGTCTGTGCCCACTACGGTTAGACATGAAAAAAAAGAACCAGTCTAGATCTGCAGGCTTATACTTGAGGTGTCCCAGGATTAACTCACTGCAGCTGACTTTGCAGGTGCTTGAAGGACCATACACTGGGCCTTCAGTGAGGGCTTGCTGCAAATTTTTCAGTATGGTTCTGCTCACCTATGGCAGATAAAGGTGGGGCAGAGTGGGAAAGCACATCCCCATGAATCAGGGCAACTTGATGGTCTGTGTGCAGGTTGCTGACAATCACAGGATAAGTGCATCTGTATGATCAGATCTCTGCCTACCAATTAATTGGTAAGGCTGTGATGTGTCAGCCCATCAAACCATGCAGCTTTGTCAAGTTTCCTCAATGCTCCTCACAGACCTCACTTCGTTCCTGGGTTGTTTCTGGGTTCCTGAGACTGTAGTGCTCCCCGGGATGCACAGACACAGCAGTGGCTCTGCTCTTGTACAACTGCCTGGCCCCCACCTTGCTGCATGTCACACGATAGGGCTGCACAGTACGATGCATAACATCTGTACAGCCCTTTTCTTTCACTAAACTGTATTAAGCAAACTACCGGGCGCCATGGGATAACGTGTTAGAACTTGACTCTGAAAGCACTCCGCAGGTATTCAGGGAATTATAATAGCTTTGTCAGGTCAGGGGCTGAAAGCTGTTACGTCTGACATCACTTGATCATCCAAACTTATGTAACTTTGGTGTTATTTTTTATTGCATAGCCTGTTTTCCTCTGCTCAGGTGGAAGGTCTTTGCTCCTTATCTCTGAGAAAAGCTTGTTTGTGCCACAGTTAGTCTGCATGGGCAGAGCTTGTGTCCACCTTCTCAAGTTCATGGCCCCTTGCAGTGGCAGTCCTGGGGCAACCATGATCTTCATCGCAGTAGTGATGAGTAGCCAGCAGTGTCACCATCTTCAAGCAGCTGTGCTACTTGCATGTGAATGATCACCCTTAGACTCGGGTAATTAAGCAGAAAACTGAGCTGACCATGCAGTACAGCTGTCCCTGTCTGTTCCCCCATTCTTTGGATACCCATGCATCAAATAAATCAGCTGAAGGTGAACAGAGAGAGATTTTTGTCCCTTGTCTCCGTACTCACTGGCCAGTGGAGTTTGAGGACCGTAGGACAGATAATGAAGTAGGGAATATGGCTAATACAATAGTCAGAAATACGACTGTGCTACAGCTCTAATCCAGATAGCGAGGACATGACAGCATTACCTGACTTTGTAGCAGAGGTTTCAACGTCAGGAGTTCACTGCTCCTGGAGGCTTTTCCCAGTACATACCATAATGTTATAGTTTTCTTGCTACTGGTGTGTCACCTGGTTGGTGTAAAGCTTGCTTCAGTACAACTGCCCAGGTTGACCCAAGTTAGGTCTTGTTTCCTAACCATATTTCAGACATTGCCAGAGGAAGAAGGCAGCTAAGGAGAACCTACACCTCTAAGGATTAGTTCCATGGCATAAGATCTCCCCTGGTTATTCATCATGTGGCAGTCTCCTCCCACTCTGCTCAGAGATGCACCTGGAGACACATGCTGGCTCCAGCTTCGAGCTGGCGTGGGGCGAAGATGCGTGTCAAAACACATGGGGCACTGCGCAGGCACAAGGAGACAGCAGTGATGCACCAGTTCCCTGCACGTTCGTTTCACTGGAAACCTAACTTTCCAGCATTACAAGGATATGAATTGCACAATTATCAAAGAGCAGTTCCTTGGTGGTGGAGGTGGAGTGGTGGAGATATCTACAACAGGGTGCGATGCCATACCATCTAATTAGAGCTTGCATGCTACCACTCTTCCTATTAAGTTCTGTGGAAATGGGCTAACAAAAGCACCAGCAAGACCCAAGCAATTACCAGGAAAGTGATCAAAGTCTTTTTCACATGGAATGGCAAGTAAAGAAGATGTGTTTCATCAAGGCCAGCTCCAGTCTCTTTGTTTTGCTTCCACCATTGTAAATGTAATATTTGTACAGTGCTCCCTACATGTGAACAGAGGCTTCTATCGTGCAAAGGCACGCTATGCACCTCACAAATGGCTGGGGATGGGCGAGGACTCCCCCACCCCTTTTGTTCCCAGAAATAGAAGGGCATTTCTCCTTCATGAAATAAGTTTCTCATCTTGAACATAAAAGGCTAGGCTACTGTCTTGTCCCGCTGCTAGAGCAATGAGAGGGGCAAAGCTGTGTCAGGGTTTAACTGGTAGATTGTGGATGACAGTGAGAGTTTCAGCAGCTCCGTTCCTGAGCACCTACAGCTCATTCTTACTGACACCTCACTTTGATTTGGTTTTGTCATGTCGTCTCCCTCCCCCCCAAAAAAGGGGGGGCTGGAAGTCCTGGTGAGGGAAAGAAGACAAAAAGTTTTTCAGCTGTGTTCTCATCTCATCTGTGTTCTCATTCTCATCAGTGGTGCACACTGCAGTCATCTATCAGCCCCCATGACGCTCTGGCAGACCCTCTGCTATTGATGGGTTTGAGGAATTTTTCCTGTCAGATTATGTGCCTTGTGCAACTTGCTTTTCAGGATTTCTCTTGGCTTACCTTGTTACAACTTCACTGTTAACTTGCCAGAGCTCATGATCGCTTCTTTCCGTATTTGGACACATTTTTATGACACTTGGGCAAAGAAGTAACTGAGACATACCTTCACTTACCCACCTGGTCAGGCACTCCCCTCACAGGTAAGGTTCACATCAGTTTCTACCAGTTCTCAGATGCAGACAGTTTTCAGAATTATACAATAGTGTGGGGGTTTTGCTGAATGATGTGTTTTTGGAACCACTGGCTATTCGGTTTCCAGTGCCTGCAGAGACACTTGAAGCTGAAGTCAACGCTTAGATTAGTTTTCTCCCTGTTTCACTCTAGGCTTCTTGACTCATCAAATCTGGTTTTAAACATTTTAGTGTCTTTGGCAAGGGAAGGTGAGCATGGCTGAAGTGGTCTGTCACTAGTTCCACAGGCAGAAGAGAGAGGCTCTGCAAGACTGGGCTCCCTTTGCCCAATACTGCCTCTGACATGAAGTGTTCCATAGACATATAGATCCTCAAACCAGGTGCCTGCAGACAGATCCTGAGGGCTGTGATCCAGCAGTGTGAGGTGCAAGAAAGGCACAGCAAGATAAGAAGCAGCTTTTAGATACAACCTGTCTCATTTGTCTCTGCCAAGCTCATGCCAAGGGGTAACAGTGGCTTTTCCAACCAAAAGGTTCCTCTTTTATGCTTTACCACTGAAAACATGTGGAGAGCCCTGTCCCACAGACAGCTGGCAGCAGAGGCTGTTGACCACAGCCTCCAGGCTCTGCCACTCCAGATGAGTCCTGCCTGTACTTGCCATGCTGGCAATCTAACAGCCAGTGGTTTGGATCTGGCCAGGCCACCTACGCAGCCTTGCCTCCCTTTTTAATTTATCCTAGAAAAGCCTACATGTGATCTTAAAGCAGAAGAAACCTTTTTCATACGTATCTTTGTGGGCTTTTTTACAACAGAGAGACAAAGCCAACAAAGGTTAGGCACCCTCATGCAGAGGAGCAGAGGCGGTCTCCAAGGCCTTCATGAACCTGCTGATGGTTCACATTTTGTCCATGGAGAATCAGGTGTTCTCATCAGGAGGTGCTGGTGTGCTCCCTGTGTTGGCTATGATTCCAGCCATAAGTGTCACAGAGTGCAACAGTCTCACACTGAATGCAGACCTGGAAGAGAGGGTCCTGCACCAGCTCAGCAGGCAACACTGACCCAGACTCCCTGCAGACACTGTGCAAAGTACAGTGGGCTCCAAGGCACGTTTAACAGTTGTGGGCAAAAGTGTTCCTTTCATCCTGCAGGACCCTCCCATGAATGGATGTGCTTTGCACCTCAGCAACATTCAAACAACCCCTGAAAAAGTGCAAGTGGCTTGAGAGGCCTGGCTATCATTGTATAACCAGGTGTAGCCTAGTCACATTTTTCTCATGTGTTTTTTTCCAGATTCTTTTTTTTCAGATTTTACTTGTGGGTAATGTGGATGGCATCTGAGGGAAGCAAATACATCCTGCTGTTGTTGGAAGGCAGGGAAGATGTGTACATCATAGGTGTTCTCCAGCAGTAGTCCCAAAAAAATGGACAAATGGCTTCTAAAATGCCTTCCAAATGGCATGACATGGCACACGGGTGGCATACAGATTCAGGAATCCTGTTAGTTGTTTCACTGACACAAAGGAGTCCACACTGGATGAGTGTCCACACTGCCTTGTCTGATGTGCAACACTCAGTGAGATGCGATGTTGCAGAACAGGGCTATGGATCTTGACCATCCACAAGGGCATGTCTTGTGGTTGCCAGAAGAGTGATGCAAGACCAAACAGATGCATAGATGCCAAGGGTTGCACGGCAGAGCTGTGCTAAGGTACACTCCACCCAGTGTGATGTCTGGCTGCAGCATATTCCCCTGAAACTTTGCCCATCCTCAGGCAGATGCTCCCAAAGAACTGAAAAACTCCAAGGTGAAGTCTGGGTAGCTCATTTCCCTGGCAGGGGCACTACCAATGTCTTGGCTAAAAATTGTTTTCTTCTTCTGGCTGTGGAGCACAAACTGTTAATATCCTCAGACAGTTCTGAGTTTCCTGAAAACTATCTTCATCAACTTTATCTTGAAGAATTCTTGTTAATAATGTTATGCTAGTTTCAGTTTAATCTGAATTTCTCATATTTGTCAGAAACTGTGGCCGTGATTCCCTCTCTGGCAAACCCGAGTACACACAGAGCAATTGTTCCATTTTCAATGGAGCTGGGTTAGCAGTCTGCAACCAAGAGCAGGTTTTGGCTCTTCAAACCAATTCTACAGTTGCATCATAAATGCCCCCTCAGTGGTGCAAGTATTGGTGCTATTTTAGGCTAATGGTGTTCTTCTTTATAAGCCTAGCCCCATCGGAAGTTTCCTGCCCATATTTGGGGAGTAACAAAGGACAAATATGATTTTTTTTTTCCCCTTTTAAGTTGTTAAACTTCAACAATAATAAAGGTATTATGTGGAGTCATCTCAAAAATATATCCCATATATCATTCTGAGATAAAGATCTTCGTCTGAGACTTTGTCTGAAAAGGATAATGTTTCACTCCTGGCGCCTGTGAGTCTACTCTTTCTAGCATAATACATATTTGTTATACAGTTACTAGACCTGGCTAGGTACACTGCCCAAAAATCAGTTTGCACTGTTGTTTTGGCCAATTACAAAGCTCATCAGCCCATCGCTTCTCCTCTACTTGCTGAATGCTAACCAAAACACTGGGAACTGGTGGAGGCGGTAGGAAAGTGCTTGTGTCCCTAGGTGCTACCCAAGAGGATATAAGTAGTGGTGGAGCACAGAGCAGCTTGCAGTCAGAGAGCAATTTGGGTACACTTTAAAATGCCTGCACAGTCATTTTCTTTGATGAAAATTAGGGGAACGGAAATGAGGCTATGCCTCTGTGTTGCAGGAGGAGTGTGAGAAATCAATCGCTACTGAAATTACAGCTCTGCTGAAATCCTCCTTGAAATTTTGTTGAGTTCTGGGAATTATTTAATACCCCAAACTCCAGTGTTCAGACAACACTGAAACGTTGCCCAGTGTGTTTTGGATAAAAACTATTTGGGCGTTTTCATTTTGTATTTAGTCATTCTCGGTTCAGTGTTTAAGATGTAAATATATACCTGTGTTATGTACAAAATATAAAGGATGAAAGTGGAGCCAGAAACCATGGGACTTTTAAATGCCTAACACAAGGCAGGGCACTTGAGGGGAGTCCCCCAGGTTTTGCTCCCGCAGCCTCACCTGCTGATACATCACTAGAAGCCACTGCATTTTGATGGTGGAGCAGGTTCCAGCAGAGGATGCTTCTTCAGGGCCAGGGTGTCCCCATGGGTGCTGCCACACCCAGCCGCGGTATGGTCACTAGATTAAACCCATCTCACAAGATCTGAGTCTTACCAGATAAATTAATTTACTTGTCCTCCCTGCCCCCCAACCCCTGCCTGTGTCTGTATTGTGGTTTGCCTCTAATCTTTAGCCAGATCCCAAAATCATAAATATCTAAAGTAAAAGAATGAAACCAAATAAAGGAGCTGAATATGATATGCTGAAGCTACGGTGAATATAGTAGCAGATTTCATAAGTTAAAAGCAGTACCAGAGGCTTCTTGTTCATCATTTATAAATGGTTTTATTTGGTGAGTAGTTTCCAAAGTTAATGGCTTTAATAAACTCATTATAAACCAGAGTGCTGATCTCCTGTATGCTGAGGGCCAGATGGTACCATCAGATTTATACTTCAGATTTCTGCAGTTTGCTTCATTAACATGGCAGTCAGGAGTTTCCATACCTCAGAGAGGCATGTTCTCATCTTCCAGAAATGGTGGAGCTCTAGAGCCATGTGAGTCCTCTGTTTGCATTGGAATGATCCTTCACAAGCGTGCGATTTGAGCAGAAGGAGGTGGAGCAAGGCCAAAAAATTAAGCTGCATGATAGCACTAGAAAAAGCAGATCTGGAGGAAAAATTGAGCTCAGGTTAGTGCTGACCTTAGCTTGGAAAATCATATGCTCTCCAACATCCACATCTATACAGCCACTAGGGAGCTGCCTGGTTACATGTGATTTTACCCATCTGTTATTTAAATCACAGATTCAGACTCAAGCCCTGGAGCTTGCAGAAATGATGTGGATTGGTGTCATCCTGTGGATACTTTTTTCTATAAACTGCTAAGGATCTGGATCATGAAATTTTCCAGGCTGGACAACACTCCTGAGTCCCCCAGCCCACTGTCTTTAGACCTGGGGTGATGAATATCTGTCTGTTCCTCTCTCTTCCCCCAAATGCAGCCAACTGCTGCAGTGGTGCTGCTTCTTCCAGGGAAATTCAGTTCTTTACTCCTGTAATGATCCCCAGACACACTGATTTGAGATGTTTTGTTTTCTTTAATATCCCGTAGTAAGAATTTCTAAAAAATCTGGAAACAACATCTGACTTAACTGCAGCAGGGAATCCCCTGTGTTATTTTACCTTTTGTTTTCCTTTCTATGTCTTTCCACCTGTACTGCCTGTGATTTGAGTAATAGTGAGACAGGGAAAGAAAAGTGATTTACTAGGTTTCAATACATGTCCTACTGAAGGTAAAAATCCAGTCAAGTGTTATCTTATTTTTCCCTGAGTTCCCTGTGTTTTTTTCTCTGATTGACTTTCTTCTCATCAACTATCAAATGACTGATTTGTGCACTTCCTAACCAAATGTTGGAATAAATCACTGTGGAAAACAAAATGTTTTATTCTTTTTTGGTTGGTTGTTTTTCTTTTTTTTTTTTTTTAGATGTTATACATGCTAATTCTTATTACAGTTACATAAACTGAAAGAATATTGAAGCATTTCTAAACTATATCTTCAGTTTCAGAAAAATGTGGAAAGTGTGCTTTTTGTTCTATAGACATTCATCAAAGTGATTTCATTCAGAACAAGTTTTTAGTCTGGCTAAGTGAAATTGCCCTTCTCCAGTGAACAACAAAAAAGAATATTCAGCCCCTAAAGGTAGCCTAGCCACTGTAACAGAAGGAAGTGGCAGGCTCAGATCAGATGCTGTTTGCTTGTGGGGGCCTGGGTGCAGGATCTTGTCAAATGTATTTGCCTGAAGATCAGGAGATGAGGAGCGTGTCCTGCAAGGAAGACATGACCTGGATTGTACAAATGTCACCAGGAAGCCAAAGTTTATTATAATAGAGGGCGCAGAGAAAAATTCTGAAGAAAAGGGAAATGGAAGAAGTATGTCAGAATGACTAGAAGCTTTTTTAAAAATATTTTTGTCCTTGATGTTTGTCACTAGCTGATGTGTCAAAGTTGCAGATATCTAAGCATAGCCCCAGTGCACCTGGGAACCCCCTTACCAATTGCCCCAGCGAGAGGAATCTGCATTGGATTTGATAAGCCACTATTATGAAATGAAAACTCATCCCAACCTATGCTCTAGCCCAGAGGGAAGTTGTGCTGACTCATGATGGTCCAGAGCAAGGCACCTCTGGCTGAGAATCCCCCAAATTCTGCATCTCTATGTCATTTCGCAGCCAAGCAAAGAATTGCACATAAAATCATAGAATCATAGGGGTTG